>NC_141619.1:53115673-53415673 GCF_047967505.1 Dipteris shenzhenensis | reverse complement strand
AATGGATGCAGGATGCAAGGAAAATGGAAAGACCAGGATTTGTGGAGACTGGTGATGATATCGTACATCCTATTGTGCAGATTGGTAAAATTCCTTTGTCTATGTAGGATGGGAAAAAGAAATACATGTCTAATGTATTTCATGTCCCAAATATCACCAAGAATCTGGTTTTTGTTGGTCAAATGGTTGAGTAGGGCTTGCGTGTTAGATTTAATCCTCATGGATGCTTTGTTGAGGATATGAAAAATAAAGGTCGCTTGATAGCAAAAGGGAAGAAGAAGGGCAGGATGTTTACGTTGGATGCAGACATGCCTGAATTGAGTGCAGCAATGTTTGCACATGGGATTGGTGTATTGTAGATATTGATATCTGGCCTAAACACATTGGTCATGTTAATGTACAATGACTTAAATTAATGCAGGCCCAAAATATTGTTGCAGGATTGCCTAAATATAAGGTTGCAGAAATGCATAAGGTATGTGAAGCCTATCAATTTGGAAAATAGGCAAGGAAACCATTTCCTCTATAGACATGTTCAAGAGAGTAAGAGGCCATTGGACTACTAAAGCTACATCTATTCGAGGCTTCATTATTTTGTCACTTTTATTGATGACTACAGCATAAAAGTTTGGGTGTATTTTATGAAAAAGAAAAGTGAAGTGTTTGGGATTTCAAAGCTTTTAAAGCTATGGTTGAAAAAGAAACAGGCCTGCAAATAAAATGCCTAAGGTCAAATGGAGGGGGAGAGTACCTCTCAAATGAGTTTGCAAGGTTCCTACAGGAGCATGGCATAAAGTAACAATATTCATGCAATCATACCCCACAGCAAAATGGACTTGCAGAAAGTAAAAACAGGCATATTGGAGAGGTATCTAGTGCATGCTCAACGAAAAAGACCTGCCAGATTATTATTAGGCTGAAGCAGTTGCTATAGCAGTCTACGTAATGAACAAGATCCCACTGCATACACAATGGGAGAATACACACAAAGATGGAGACTGAAAACAGTTTTCCTCTTCTTAGTTGTGAAAGCCAAAAAGAACTCTCTCTTTGTACAAAAGGAATAGATGAACCCTTTATGTGGGTCTCAAAGCAAAGTCAACTAACGTAGGTGGCATACTAACTAAGCCACTAACTAGAGTACATAAAGATAGCTGTCATCTAGCTATCATTCATGGGCAGTGTACCTACCGCATCTGCAGCTAACAAGTCGGTGGCATAAATGCAGAACGGTCACCCAGGCATATCACGAGTGGAGCTCGATATCTCAACACTCCCTCCCGAGCTCAATCCCAATTCTTGCACACCAAGCAAGTCTCTGAACTTACGTAGCTTCTCTGCACCCAATGCCTTCGTGAATATGTTAGCTACCTGATCCTCTGTGCTGACATTAACCAGATCAATAAAACCTACTAGAACCTTCTCCTGCACATAGTGATAATGCACCTCAATGTGCTTTGTTCTAGCATGATAGACTAGGTTATTTGCTATGTATACTGCTCATGTTGTCACAATAAATGACAACTGGCCCATCTGTAGATGATGAATATCATAAAGTAGGTTATGCAACCAAGCTGCCTCACATGCAACCATTGTTGCACCCCTATACTCAGCCTCTATGCTCGACAAGGCAACTGTTGGCTGTTTCTTGCTGCTCCAAGTGACTGCAGCACTGCCAAAAAAGAACACATATCCACTAGTAGATCATCTATTAGAAATACTATCAGCCCAATCAACATCAGTGTATCCATGTAACTATATCGAAACCCTAGTCTCATAAAATAGTCCATACTACAATGTGGACTTCACATACCACAGTATGCGTCTAGCCGCATCCAAATGTGGTTTCCTTGGAGCATGCATAAACTTACTTACCAACCCAACAACATAGCTCAAATTTGGCCTGGTAATAGTCATATAAATCAAACCTCCTACTATGTGTCTGTACATAGTACGGTCTTCCAGAAGCTGACTTGCATCTGTGCTCAGCTTCACATTCCGCTCCAAAGGAATTGAAATAGGCTTATAGCCTGTCATCCCATGTTTGGAAAGCATGTCCAATCCATACTGCCTCTGCAAGAGCCATATCTCACTTGTGGATCTAATCACCTCAATGCCCAAGAAGTAATGCAGCTCTCCCCAATCCTTCATCTCAAACTTTTGCTTCAATAGCATTTTCAATATCTTCATCACTATCACTTGTGATGATCAAATCATCAACATAAATGCTGAGCATCATAATACCTTTCTCTGTTTTTCTCACATAAAGTGAGAAATCTGCCGTGCAAATCTGAAAGCCAATAGTGACAAGATACTGTCCTATCTTGTTAGACCATGCTCTGGGTTCTTGCTTCAAGCCATACAAGGCTTTCTTCAACCTGCAAACAAACTCAGGATGAACAGCATGGACATAACCTGGTGGCTGCTCCATATAGACCTCTTCTTGCAAATCACCATGCAAGAAGGCATTCTTTACATCCATCTGATGTAAAGACCATCCCTTTGATGCAGCCATAGCAGTGACTACTCTTACATTTGCCATCCTTGCAACTGGACTGAATGTTTCTTCATAATCAATGCCATATGTCTGTGCATACCCCTTGACAACTAATCTTGCCTTATATCTGCTCACAGAACCATCTACATTGTGCTTCACCTTATAAACCCACTTGCAGCCAATTGCATTCTTGTCTTTAGGCAAAGGCATCAATTCCCATGTAGCGTTTGCTTCCAAGGTATCCATTTCTTCATCCATGGCTTTCTCCCATTTTTATTTTCCCATGCCTTGCTCAAAAGAAGTGGGTTTTGGTTCATGTATCACTTTGACCATATAGGCATAGTGAATGGCTGTAAATCCATATCCCCTCTTCTTGCATTGGTTCTCGACGGACAAAGAGCCTTGGAATCTTCTTAGAGTAGGAGCTACTATGTGTTCTTTGTTGATGGTGAAAGCTTGAAGGCATTCGTAGCGGGCTGGAGCCAACAATGGCGAGGTTGTTGGAGATGTTGTGGAAGGAGCCAGCACAATTCTAATGGCATGGAGGAGCACGTGACTTGCTATGGCTTTTCTTTGAAATGCTTGTGGAGGTCGTTGATGAGGTGCAATGGTGTTGGGGTTGTAGTGTTCTTGGAGCTCGATGCTATAGTTGATGAGCCATTGAGGGGCCTTGGAAGGTGGTTGCTGTTGTCGGTGGCTGGGGGAGAGCTAGGAGTTGAAGTTGGTTGAGACACCCGTTTGCAAAAGTCGCATAGTGGTCCATTGTTGTGAGTAGGGCTGGCTGTCATTGAAGTATGGCACTCTCATTAAAGAGGCTTTGTGGAGTTTGTTGCAAGGCTGGAGCTGCTGAGGTGGTGGAGGAAGTCAGCTAGTGAGTCCTCTATTGCTTACATGCATAGTGTCATTGGTTCTAGCTATCCATGAAGAACTAGTTAGAGGTGTTGTAAGTCAACTGGGTCATGGGCATTTAGCCATGGCACCATTTGCTCTAGATGCTATAGTTGTTGCTGGGGAGCTCTCTAAATGTGCAGTTGACAAAGGCACTGGTGTTGAAGACTACCTGTCATGAGGCATTGGTGGCAAGATCCTAGAGAGTAGCATGTTGGAGAGCCATCGAGCTGCAAATCTGTTGTTAGATAGAGTAGTGGCAATTGCTCATTGATGGAATGCACCTCCCTTCACATCAATATGGGTGACCGTCAGACTATTCTTTTGTTGAAAGTCTATCATGCTCAAAGCTGGTGCTGTAGCTTTTGAAGAGTCGATGATGTTATGGCATTAGAGCCTTGACGAGGTGTTGAAGATAGCTCATTGTAGGAGTATTGCCAGATTTGGGCACTGTTGCTTGAGAGGGTGCATGTGGGTGGAGATCCCGTTCAGAGCCTAGAGCTCTATGTGTTGATGGTCTCCTTTGGTCATCCCTGGGGCCATGTAGAAGCTCATTGCTTGTGCTAAAAAGACCAGTTGAATATTTGCACCTTGGTTTCTTTGAGTGCTAGCTGCTTGCTTGCCGTAGTTGTAGTTGTGGCTTGTAGTCCAGAGGTTCCAAAAGACAAAACTCTCTCTCTCCCCCTATCTTTCACAAGAAACTCTCTCTCACTCTCAAAAAACTTAAAGGTCTCTCACAAGAATCTCTCATGAAATGAATGGAAGTACATTTGTCCCTCACATGGATGGAATTGTATGATGGAAATTTTTTCTCAATGAACGAAATTTTTCTTTCAAGGGAAGAGAATGGATGCAAACTCAATCGCTCAATCACTCTCACTTAATCTCTCACATGAATGATGGCACTTCAACAGACCATGCTCTAATACCATGACGAATTGCAGATTTTGGGAAAGGAGGAGGAAGAACCGTAGGCACATTTGGAAGAGCGGTGCTTTGAATAACGAGAACGGCAGGAGGAGCGAGTGGCTACAATTGATGAGAGACAAAAGTTTTGATGGCCAACAAAGTGTTCGCAAATGGTCAGAGATGCAATGGCAATCATTTTTAATTTTTTGTGGAGAGAATACTCTATACACTGACGGTGGATATATACTTGGACCATCTGAAATAAATTGGCAAAAGTAAAATTTGATACATTTTTCTGTACCTCAGTAGGCGCATTATCTATATTGATAATCTTTGTTTGGGCCTCAATACGCACCATGGCTGCTTCGCCCAACCAATGAGCGAGACTATACAAGTAGTGCCATTTAGTAGATGTTTCTGCAAAAATACCTACACGATAGACCAATTCTTACACATGGGCTTTATAGGCTTCTAACTAGAGAAGATCACAAAGCTTGAGTGTAGAAAATGCTTTCGAAGCCTGAGCACGGTCATCAGTAAATGTCGGCAAGAATTGGTTGGAGATAGCCGCAATAAGTGCGTCTAGAGCATTGGGTTGGTGGTTACCATCCACACTAGCAAAGATCTGCTCTTTGGATTCTGCAGATAGGAATTCCCACCAATTGGCAATTACACCAGTAAATCCCTTGGTAGTTTCAACAGCAGTGTCACGGGGGTTCCAGCAATAGATATTTACCAAAGATATCATGAGGCCATAAAAGATCTTCAGGATGTCTTTCATTGCTTGTGGTGCAATGGCATCAATGTCCAGAATATACCCCAGAAAATATTTATGTTGGAGGTCATCTTGTTCGTTGAGGTCGTCGTCTAGTGAAATGTGTCTGGAACTCTCATCGGATAAACTGAGATCCAGGGGTGTCATAAAATGTAGTGCATCTACCACGCCAGTGTTATTGTTGTTGTTCTTGTTGCTGTGGGGGATGTGCTAAGGCAGAAGGTTGAGGCTCCTCGTCCATAGGCTTTGGCTTAATGCCTTGGTTCATATACAAAATACCATGAGAGGCTATGGAGGATGAACTCACAGAGTATGAACTCAGTGAAGGAGGAGGAGACTCCAGGAGTGTTGGAGGAGATGGAGGAGGTGAGTTAGGAAATGGTGGCGGAGAAGGAGGAGGTTCAAGCGGAAGATGAGGAGGAGCTTGCTTAGGAACAGTAGGAGGAATGATTGGCTCATGGTGAATTGGGATAAAGGGAACATCAGGAACTTCTTCAACATCCTCTTCGAAAAAAGCAGGAATACGGAAAGCACGAATGATAGGATGGTCAGGATCATACCATTGGGAAGGCTGGCAAGAAGAGGGAGAAGAAACATGCCAAAGCATAAAGGTAGGAGCATCAGTTGGTCGGATGGAATCCTTGATAGGGCTAGCTGTAGGAGGAGGCAAAGCTGGGGAAAACGAAGTATACACCGAGTGGCGTGATGAAGAAGTAGGACCATGTTGAAGTTGCTGCAATTCATTAAAAACAGTATGAATGTTATGGTCCATCTTACGAATTGCTAACTAAAGGTCCTAGAGTGCCGTATAGTAAGCGTCAAGGTAGGCTTATGTACCAATGTTGTGTGAGTTGCACCAGTTAACTTGTTGTTGCTCTACTAGCATGCTATCATCATCTTTGTCAATGAGGGCATATGGAGCATGCACTGATTTAAGAGACCCCCATCTTCGAAAGTAGCTTGAAACCTAGAAGCATTAGGCCACTGAACAGGCCGTAGCATGAGCATTGGATGTGTTCATTTAGATGCAATCACGCGATGCAATCACGCTGTTAAAATTGGAATGCATCTCGGGGGATGATTTACCACCGTGGAATGCCGATACTAGAGTCTAGCATTTGTAGGAAATCTTGAAGCAGCAGTCGACGCAATCCAGTCTTGGATAGCCTCAGCTTTTTTGGGAGGTAACAGGGCTTTAGAAGTGCCTTCATGTTCCACATCAGGAATTTCTACAATAGATACATGAGAAGAAGCAGGAAAAGACAAGCACATGACACGTTTGCTGTGATCGCGTGAAGAGCGGTAGCAAATCGCAGCTTTAGAAGGAGTGTCCTCAATTTGAAATTATGGGAGCTAGTAAGAGACTTCATCGAGGACATGCTATTAATCCATTTTCCACTCTGCGGGCATCGAAACATCATCGAAGGGGAAACGGGTGATCTCAACATTTGTTTTGCCATACAGAATACATTCAATGTCAGGATGGACATGACGTGGGATAGGGTTGATGGTAGAGACAAGGTAATTTACAAAGCGTACATGAATCGAACAGTATTCAAACCTAGGCTTCATACAGGTTGAAGAAAGCCTTGTATGGCTTGAAGCAAGCACCTAGAGCATGGTCTGACAAGATAGGATAGCATCTTGTCACTATTGGCTTCCAAATTTCCACGATAGATTTCTCACTTTATGTGAGAAAAACAGAGAAAGGTATTATGCTGTTTGTTATTTATATTGATGATTTGATCATCACAGATGATAGTGATGAAGATATCCTTCATGTGAAAATGCTATTGAAGTAGAAGTTTGAGATGAAGGAATTGGGAGAGCTACGTTGCTTCTTGGGCATTGAGGTGATTAGATCCAAAAGTGGGATATGGCTCTTGCAGAGGTAGTATGGATTGGACATGTGTCCAAATATCGGATGACAAGCTGTAAGCCTATTTCAATTCCTTTAGAGTAGAATGTGAAGCTAAGCACAGATGTAGGTGAGCTTCTGGAAGACCCTACTATGTATAGATGCATAGTAGGAAGTTTGATTTATATGACTATTACCAGGCCAGATTTGAGCTATGCTGTTAGGTTGGTAAGTCAGTTTATGCAGGCTCCAAGGAAACCACATTTGGATGCAGCTAGATGCATACTGAGGTATGTGATGTCCACATTGCCATATGGACTATTTTATGAGACTGGGGTTCAAAGACTAGGGTTCAGATACAGTTGCATGGATACATTGATGCTGATTGGGCTAGTAGTATTTCTGATAGACGATCTACTAGTGGATATGTGTTCTCTTTTGGGAGTGCTGCAGTCACTTGGAGCAGTAAGAAATAGCCTACAGTTGCCTTGTCAAGCACAGAGGCTGAGTACAGGGGTGTAGCAATGACTGCATGTGAGGTAGCTTGGTTGAGTAAGCTACTTTATGATATGCATCAGTCTATAGATGGGCCAGTTGTCATTTATTGTGACAACATGAGCAGTATACACTTGGCAAATAACCTAGTCTATCATGCTAGAACAAAGCACATTGAGGTGCATTATCACTATGTGCAGGAGAAGGTTCTAGTAGGTTTTATTGATCTAGTTTATGTCACCACAGAGGATTAGGTAGCTGACATATTCACAAAGGCATTGGGTGCAGAGAAGTTGTGCAAGTTCAGAGACCTGCTTGGTGTGCAAGAATTGGGATTGAGCTCGAGGCGGAGTGTTGAGAAATCGAGCTCCACTTGTGATATGCCAGGGTGACTGTTGTGCATTTATGTCACCGACTTGTCAGCTGCAGATGCGGTTGGTACACCACCCATGAATAATAGCTAGATGATAGCTATCTTTATGTACTCTAGTTAGTGGCTTAGTTAGTATGCCACCTAGGTTAGCTGACTTTGGTTTGAGACCCACACATAGGGTTCATCTATTCCTTTTGTACTAAGAGAGAGTTCTTTTTGCTTTCACAACTAAGAAGAGGAAAACTGTTTTCAGCCTCCACCTTTCTGTGTATTCCCCCATTGTGTAGATGAGAAAGCTGCAAGTGACACTCCTTACTTCTCTACCACTCTCTTCATAAGGAGTCTATTTCTTGATGGGTGAAAAGGGGAAGGTAGACACTCAAGGAACCCTCATCAGCAATATTTATATAGACCTCAGAAATCTTGACATGCTTCAGAGCTTTGAACCGGAAAGCAAAAAACTTGTACACATTTTTAGAGTCGATCAAAGGCAAATTCCAAGTAGCTTTGCTTTCAGTGATTTTGCTGGAAGCAGACATAGAAACGAGGGGTAGAGATACGGGCAGAAAGGGAACAGATTACACTGGCCATGGTAACTAGGACCTTGAGAACGTATGGAGTAATTCCTCATCCAGGTAGGCTCAACCTCACACGGCTAACTTTGGCCTTCAACGAGGAGCACAGGTAGCACCTTTTGGAACTCTCACAAATGACCAACAAGGCTTTGATACCAAATGGAGCAGGAAAAAATTTGAACGATGGAAGGGCATAAGATAGGTGGAAGGAGCGTTGCAAATTTTACTTTTGCCAATTTATTTGAGATGGTCCAATTATATGTCGGCCGCTATTGTACAGAGTATTCTCTCCATAAAAAATTAAAAAAGATTGGCATTGCATCTCTAGCCATTTGCGAGCAGTTCATTGGCCATCATAACTTTTGTCCGTCATCAACTGTAGCCCCTCACTCTTCCCACAGTTCATGCTATTCAAAGCACCGCTCCTCCAAATTTGCTTGTGGTTCCTGCTCCACCTTTCCGAAAATTTGCAAGCTCTGCTAGCGCCGTTGACCTCCTGGCCATCCTCAACAATTCCTTTGCCATCACCGGTTTGGTGGTAATTGTAAATCTTCCTCCAGTTGTTTTATTTGCAAGAAAAAGGGTCATTTTGCTTGAGACTATCCTAAACAACCCTGTAACTCTCAGCAATGTCAACTCAAAGGATTTTTTGGAATGGTTAATCATCTTGATCGCTAGGAGGTTGTGTCCCAAGGCATGATGGATGAATCCCTTCTCGAATGTTCAAAATGTGACACTCCACAGTGCTTACACTGCCAGCTCAAGCAAAATGATTCATATGATGCTTCCAACGATTATCTTTATTCTGTTCGTTCTAATGAAGACGACCCCAATATTTACACTTTCATGAATTATCCTCACTTCCGGGGCCCTCTCCATGTCAATATTGAAATATCTTCTAGTAGTTTTGATGATGATAATGCTCTAGAAGCACCACCTCTTCTCAAGGTATATGCCCTTGCAATTGGGTGAAGTTCCAATAGAGGTCATGCTCGTGGTCATGGCTTTTGTCATAGTTTCCATACCCGTGACTTCAAAACCTTTGAGGAACTTTCCAACTCCTCTTTAGCTCCCTCTGCTTCTCCAATGTACAGGCTTCCTCCTACAGATAAATATTCATGTTGGTCTGTCTTCCATCCTCCACATAAAGTTCATGATTCTTCTAGTTTTCTCCCTCCTCCATTCCGAAGAACTCCTTTGACTACTCGGTCCACCGCTCCAACCCATTAACCATGGTACTCCCTCTCATCTAGCATGTTTTGACCAGTTTGAGAGTCTAGGTATTAGTATCGATGGTCTTCGTGTACATCATAAGATGATTACAAAAAAGTGCAAAGCTCCAGACCTCTATTGACTCCCTAGATCGTAAGGTTAGTGAACATCTTACCCAGTGTACATTCTACTCTCCTCCTCCTCCTACAGCAGGTCTGTCAGTCTTCTCCCTACACGATTTCTTTCAACAACTTGCTCCTCCCGTGCACAACCCCATGAAAACCTGACTCATCTGTGTACAGATCCGACCTGAGGGTATTGTTCCTTATTTCCTTATTGCATTGGTTGATACGGGCTCCGGATTTAATGTCTACAAATACCATGCCCTTCCTTCCCATTGTTGGCAAGTGCTGGAAGCACATGAACAAATGAAAGGTTCCATGATGGGTGGTGGCTTAGTGGCTTGCAAAAGGTTTTCTTCTCAAATTGATATATCTCTTGCAGACCATTTGACTACTATTGACTTTTATCAACTCGAATCCCAGGGAGTTGATTTAGTTATTGGCACTCATTTCCTCAACCGCCACTTTCCCTTCAGGTTCTCCACCAATGAAATGCTTCAGTGGCTCGCTTGTGCATATTATTGCTTGCCAAATACTCAAGAAGTTTCTCAAACCTCTCGATGAAGATCTCTAGATTGTTAGCAAGTGTGTTCTGCATCTCCCTTCATGCAGGCACCACCAGAATTTGCTCCAACACCTGAAACCTCTCCACTTCCTAAGATAATAGAATTCAGTCCTTAGCCATTGTATGATGCCCAAAGCCCTATGGCTGGTGCCAAACTCAATGACTACATCAATGACCTCCTCCATGAAGAAGAACAAAAGAGCCTGTGTACACATATGCACACCTTGCATATGCTCTCCTCTCTCCAACAAATGCAAGAACGGTTTATTCAAGATTGTAGCAATGAGAATCCTCTTGCATTTAAGCATATATTCTAGCATCAGGTTTCACTCCCTCGCCATGACGGTAGCTCTAAACCCTACCCTTCAAGGAAAGCCCGTATGGATTTACACAGCAAGATAGAATCCTGTGCAATCAAGAAATTTATGAGCTCCTTGAAATGGGCGTTATATCTGATTCTCGCTCCAAATGGGCCGCAGCTACCTTCTATGTTAACAAACATTCTGAGCAAAAGAGGGGAAAGAAGCGGCTTGTAATCAACTATAAGCCGATCAACAAATGTTGTCTCTCAATTTCCTATCTAATTTTTAATAAGGAGTACCTGATGCAGAAGATCAGAGGTTCTGGCAAGTAGGCCTCCTCCCTGAAGACCGCCAAAAAATTGGTTTTGTGGTGCCGCAAGGTCTTTATCAGTGGAACGTCCTTCCTTTCGGGTTGAAGACAGCACCCGTCGAATTCCAGATATTTATGGATTCAGTCTTCAGTACTTATCATTCATTTTTCTTCGTTTATATTGATGATATTCTTGTATATAGTAAGGATCTCCATTATCATTTAAAACATATGGAGATTGTATATGAGCTCTTAAAGAGCAAGGGTCTTGCACTCTCCACAAAAAAGATTATGATTGGTCAAGAGATTATAGAATTCCTTGGTGTTCATATTCATAAGGGTGCCATTCAAATGCAAGACCATGTTCTCAAGGCCCTCCTTACCTTTCCTGATGAGATAAGAGATCGTACCTAGTTGCAACGATTTCTTGGATGTCTTAACCATATTTCTCCTTTCTATGAGTAGTTGGCAAAGGACCGGTTTCATCTCCAACTCTGTCTACGCAAAGACCGTCCCCCCTAGAAAGAAGCCCAAACTCAAGCAGTTTGCCACATCAAATACAAAGTGAAAAAACTACCCGCTCTCAACATTCCCTCTGCTAATGGCACTTTGATTATTGAGACGGATGCTTCCGATCAATTTTGGGGAGTAGTATTACTGGAATGGACTCCCTCCAAAGAAATTCCATGTGCTTTTTGGTCTAGTATGTTTCAGGGAGCTCAACTCAATTACCACTCTATTAAGAAGGAAATCCTTGCTGTCAAGCGTGCCATCTAGAAACTAGAACTATTCATTTTAAATAGAGAATTCATCATCAAAAAGACAATCAAAATTTCAAAACCTTCTGCACACGTCACATTGGCAAACAAGTTAGAGGAGGTCGTGTTGAGATATCGAGCTCCACTCGCGATATGCCAGGGTGACTGTTGTGCATTTATGTCACCGACTTGTTTGTTGCAGATGCGGTTGGTACACCACACATGAATAATAGCTAGATGACAGCTATCCTTATCTACTCTAGTTTGTGGCTCAGTTAGTATGCCACCTTAGTTAGTGGAGTTTGGTTTGAGACCCACATATAGGGATCTTCTATTTCTTTGTACTAGAGGCTTTTTGGCTTTCACAACTAAGAAGAAGAAAACTACTTTCAGCCTCCACCTTTGTGTGTATTCCCCCATTGTGCATGTGAGAAAGCCGCAAGTGAGAGACTCCTTCCCTCTCTCCCACTATCTTCACATGGTATCAGAGCCTTGTTCGTGGTAAGGATCTCAAGAAAGCAAACCAAGTTCGTGGTGTCCTAGTAAGAGGACTAGTGTTGCTTTCCTATTTCGAGTTTGGGAGCAAATCTCTGCAGGTAGCATAGCCAAAAGTGCAAAAGTGCACTATCTCAGATTGAGACGCCCTTCGCGGTGTGGCGAGAGAGCAATATATGCCGCAGGTGAGGGCAAAGCCTTCGGTGACTTTATTTTTTTGATTTGAGGCCGTTTCGGGGCCCGTTTTGAAGGCGGAAGTTCTTCGCAGGCACTCAGAAAAAGGCCCTGTTTTTGCTGTGCGACCACCGCGCGGCTAGTCGGTGGAAAGGTGCCACAGAAATTGCATCGTATGCCTATGTGCAGAGATATTGGGAGTTGCAGATTCATGCCTGTTGCCTGTTGATGCAAAATCGTCACGAGGAAGTGACTGTGTGGTGAAATACCACTTTCGTCAGTGTTGCAGATCTGCCCCTGTGAGGCTCTTTGCAGAAGTTTTGCTATTTGCCCTTCTGAGGCATTTGCTGTGTTTACAGGTTGCTGTTGCAATTCGTGATTTGTAAAATGTCTGAGAATCTGTCTACCATTGTCAGCAAGAAGCAGCCAACAGTTGCCTTGTCGAGCACAGAGGCAGAGTACAGGGGTGCAGCAATGGCTGCATGTGAGGTAGCTTGGTTACGGAAGCTACTTGGAGATATGGGACAGTCAGTTCATGCCGCAGTTGTCATTCATTGTGACAACATTAGCAGCATCATGCTTGCTAATAACCCAGTTTATCATGCTAGAACGAAGCACATTGAGGTGCATTATCACTTTGTGAGAGAGAAGGTTCTAGCTGGTGAGATTGATCTTGTCTATGTCAGCACTGAGGAGCAGGTGGCTGATATCTTTACGAAGGCATTGGGTACCGAGAAGCTTCGCAGATTTAGGAGCTTGCTTGGTGTACGTGAGATGGATTTGAGCTTGAGGGGGAGTGTTGAGATATCAAGCTCTATCCCCGACATATCTCCTGGATGACTATCATTTATGTCACCGCCTATGTTAGTTGTACTCGTGGTGTAGTTAGACTACCACGTATGTTTTTGGTTTGGGTTCACATATGAACCACGTATTCTAGGTTTTGACATATAGGGTATTTCCCTCTTCTATTGTATTGTTGTTGTGTGCAAAAGTGAAGAAAGGCTTCACCCTCCAACCTTGTGTCCTCTCTCTTTTGTGTGTTGTGAAGAAAGCTGAACTTGAGTCTCCTATCTCTCTCCCTTATTCTTTACAGACCAGGGATGTTTTGAGAGCACCTGGAAGTGAGCCTATTTTGCGCAGGTCTACCAGAGCTAGGTATCCTGTGGATAGGTTGAAATATGATGGATTTACAACCATTCACTATGCCTATATGGTCAAATTGATACAGGAACCAGAACCCACTTCTTTTGAACAAGCCATGGGAAATGAAAAATGGGAGAAAGCCATGGATGAAGAAATGGATGCCTTGGAAGCAAATGCTACATGGGAATTGATGCCTTTGCCTAAAGACAAGAATGCAATTGGCTATAAGTGGGTTTATAAGATCAAGCACAATGCAGATGGTTTTGTGAACAGATACAAGGCAAGATTAGTTGTCAAGGAGTATGCACAGACATACGGCATTGATTATGAAGAAACATTCAGTCCGGTTGCAAGGATGGCAATTGTAAGAGCAGTCATTGCTATGGCTGCATCAAAGGGATGGTCTTTACACTAGAT
The DNA here is from genome assembly GCF_047967505.1 of Dipteris shenzhenensis. Lineage (NCBI taxonomy): Eukaryota > Viridiplantae > Streptophyta > Polypodiopsida > Gleicheniales > Dipteridaceae > Dipteris > Dipteris shenzhenensis. The sequence continues at coordinate 53,401,802 of NC_141619.1, read as the reverse complement.
GGATGTAAAGAATGCCTTCTTGCATGGTGATTTGCAAGAAGAGGTCTTTATGGAGTAGCCACCAGGTTATGTTCATACTATTCATCCTGAGTTTGTTTGCAGGTTGAAGAAAGCCTTGTATGGCTTGAAGCAAGCACCTAGAGCATGGTCTGATAAGATAGGACAGTATTTTGTCACTATTGGCTTTCAAATTTCCAAGGCAGATTTCTCACTCTATGTGAGAAAAACAGAGAAAGGGATTATGCTGCTTGTCATTTATGTTGATGATTTGATCATCACAGGTGATAGTGATGCAGATATCCTTCATGTGAAAATGCTATTGAAGCAGAAGTTTGAGATGAAGGATTTGGGAGAGCTGCGTTATTTCTTGGGCATTGAGGTGATTAGATCACCAAGTGGGATACAGCTCTTGCAGAGGCAGTATGGATTGGACATGCTGTCCAAATATGGGATGACAGGCTGTAAGCCTATTTTAGTTCCTTTGGAGCAGAATGTGAAGCTGAGCACAGATGCAGGTGAGCTTTTGGAAGACCCTACTATGTACAGACGCATAGTAGGAAGTTTGATTTATATGACTATTACCAGGCCAGATTTAAGCTATGCTGTTGGATTGGTAAGTCAAATTATGCAGGCTCCAAGGAAACTGCATTTGGATGCGGCTAGACACATACTCAGGTATGTGAAGTCCACATTGCAGTATGGACTATTTTATGAGGCTGGGGTTCACATACAGTTGCATGGATACACTGATGCTGATTGGGCTGGTAGTATTTCTGATAGACGATCTACCAGTGGATATGTATTCTCTTTTGGGAGTGCTGCAGTCACTTGGAGCAGCAAGAAACAGCCTACAATTGCCTTGTCAAGCACAGAGGCTGAGTACAGGGGTGCACCAATGGCTGCATGCGAGGTAGCTTGGTTGCATAAGCTATTCTATGATATGTATCAGTCTACAAATGGGCCAGTTGTCATTTATTGTGACAACATGAGCAGTATACACTTGGCAAATAACCCAGTCTATCATGCTAGAACAAAGCACATTGAGGTGCATTATCACTATGTGTAGGAGAAGGTTTTACTAGGTCTTATTGATCTAGTTTATGTCAGCATAGACGATCAGGTAGCTGACATATTCACGAAAGCATGGGGCACAGAGAAGCTGTGGAAGTTCAGAGACCTACTTGGTGTGCAGGAATTGGGATTGAGCTCGAGGGGGAGTGTTGAGATATCGACTTTTACTCACGATATGCCAGGGTGACCGTTGTGCATTTATGTCACCGACTTGTTAGCTGCAGACGCGGTTGGTACACCGCCCATGAATAATAGTTGGATGATAGCTATCCTTATCTACTCTAGTTTGTGGCGCAGTTAGTATGCCACCTTAGTTAGTTTAGTTTGGTTTGAGACCCACATATAGGGTTCTTCTATTTCTTTGTACTAAAGTTCTTTTGGCTTTCACAACTAAGAAGAGGAAAACTGCTTTCAGCCTCCACCTTTGTGTGTATTCCCCCATTGTGCATGTGAGAAAGCCACAAGTGAGACTCCTTCCCTCTCTCCCACTATCTTCACAGGTCGCATGGGCTTCAAAAGTGCCTTCATGTTCCACATCAGGAATTCCTGCAATAGATACACGAGAAGAAGCAAGAAAAGACAAGCGCATGACACATTTGCCATGATCGTGTGAAGAGCGACGGCAAATCACAGCTTTAGAAGGAGTGTCCTCAATTTGATTGTGGGAGTTGGGAAGAGACTTCATCTAGGACATGCTCGTAGTCCATTTCCCACTCTGCAAGCATTGGAACAGCATCGAAAGGGAAACGGGTGATCTCAGCATTTGTCTTGCCATACAAAATACATTCAGTGTCAGGATGTACATGATGCGGGATAGGGTTGATGGTGGAGACAAGGTAACTTACAGAGCACACATGAAGTGCATAGTGTTCAGATCTAGGTTTCATCATAGAAAGACCTTTAACCTGTACATACAAATGGAGGGTAGTGGAGAGATAGGGATCATTCAAAGACATTTTAAAATTTGGGTAAACCATAGTATAAACATGCTCTTTATTTAGACTACCATGAACGAGACCTATGTGGGACTCCTTAAGATTAAGATGACGGGTGTCAACGGGACTCGCGATACATGTGGCATTTACACCAAGATAGAAAAGGGGCTCTATAGCAAGCATGAAACAACCATAGTGAATATACTGATATCCAAAATGTACAAAGGAGTCTATTTCTTGACGGGTGAAAAGGGGAAGGTAAACACCAGAGGAACCCTCATCAGCAATATTTATACAGACCTCAGAAATCTTCACATGCTTTAGTGGCCTAAAGCTTCTAGTTTTCAAGCCACCTCTGAAGATGCATCTTTGAGGCATCTCTTAAATCAGTGCATGCCCCGTATGCTCTCACGGATGAGGATGATGATGGCATGCTAGTAGAGCAGCAACAACTTAACTGGTGCAACTCGCACAATATTACTACACAACCTGCCTCGACGCTTGCTATACGGTGCTCTATGATCTTCAGTTGGCAATTGGTAATCTTGACCGTAACATATACTGTTTTGAATGAGTTGCAAAATCTTTAGCATGGTCCGGCTTTTTCATCACACCACTTTGTGTATACTTCTAAATCGTGAAGCAACAATCGGCGCAACCCAGTCTTGGATGGCCTCAGCTTTTTCAGGAGGCAACGGGGCTTCAAAAGTGCCTTCATGTTCCACATTAGGAATTCCTGCAATAGATACACGAGAAGAAGTAGGAAAAGACAAGTGCATGACACATTTGCCATTATCGCGTGAAGAACGGCAGCAAATCACAGCTTTTGAAGGAGTGTCCTCAATCTGAAATTATGGGAGCTGGGAAGAGACTTTGTCTAGGACATGTTGGTAATCCATTTCCCACTCCGCAGGCATTGGAACATCATTGAAAGGGAAACGAGTGATCTCGGCATTTGTCTTGCGGTACAAAATACCTTCAGTTTCAGGATGGACATGACATGAGATAGGGTTGATCATGGAGACAAGGTAATTTACAGAGCACACATGAATTGCACAGTGTTCAGATCTAGGTTTCATAGAAAGACCTCTAGCCTGTACATACAGACAGAGGGTAGTGGAGAGATAGGGATCATTCAAAGACATTTTAAAATTTGGGTAAACCACAGTATAAACAGGCTCTTTATTTAGACTACCATGAACAAGACCTATGCGGGCATCCTTAAGATTAAGATGACAGGTGTCAACGAGACTTGCCATACATGTGGCATTTATGCCAAGACGAAAAAGGGGCTCTATAGCAAGCACGAAACAACCATAGTGAATATACTGATATCCAGAATGTACAAAGGAGTCTATTTCTTGAGGGGTGAAAAGGGGAAGGTAAACACCAGAGGAACCCTCACAAGCAATATTTATATAGACCTCGGAAATCTTCACATGCTTCAGAGCTTTAAACTGGAAAGCAAAAACCTTGTACACATTTTCAGGGTCGATCAAAGGCAAATTCCAAGCAGCTTTTCTTTCAGTGATTTTGGTGGAAGTAGACACAAAATGAGGGGTAGAGATACAGGCAAAAAGGGAACGGATTACACTGGCCATGGTAACTAGGACCTTGAGAACGTATGGAGTGATTCCTCACGCAGGTAGGCTCAACGTCACACAGTCTCTCTTGCCTTAAATGGGGAGCACATGTAGCGCCTCTTCGAACTCTCACAAATGACCAAAAAGGTTCTAATACCAAATGGAGTAGGGAAAATACAAATGATAAAAGGGCGTAAGATAGGCTGAACGAGTGTTAGATAAATGTAGTAGTAAAAATCTGAACGATGGAAGGGCATAAGATAGGTGGAGCAGGGAAAATCCAAATGATGGAAGGGCATAAGATAGGCGGAAGGAGAGTTAGATGGAGTAGGTGCAGGAGCTGAGAACGATACCAAGAGGTAAGGAGAATACAAAGTCGATGTGAAGATAGTGGGAGAGAAGGAAGGAGTCTCACTTGCGGCTTTCTCACATACACAATGGGGGAATACACACAAAGGTGGAGGTTGAAAATAGTTTTTTCCTCTTCTTAGTTGTGAAAGCCAAAAGAACTCTAGTACAAAGAAATAGAAGAACCCTATATGTGGGTCTCAAACCAAACTCAGCTAACTAAGGTGGCATACTAACTGAGCCATGAACTAGAGTACATAAGGATAGCTGTCATACAGCTATTATTCATGGGCAGTGTACCAACCACATCTTTAGCTAACAAGTCGGAGACATAAATGCTGTCGGAGACATAAATGCACAACGGTCACCTTGGCATATCATGAGTGGAGCTCAATATCTCAACACTCCCCCTCGAGCTCAATCCCAATTCCCGCACACCAAGCAGGTCTCTGAACTTGCGCAGCTTCTTTGTGCCCAATGCCTTCGTGAATATGTCAGCTACCTGATCCTCTGTGTTGACATAAACTAGATCAATAAGACCTAGTAAAGCCTTCTCCCGCACATAGTAATAATGTACCTCAATGTGCTTTGTTCTCGCATGATAGACTGGGTTATTTGCCAAGTGTATACTGCTCATGTTGTCACAATAAATGACAACTGGCCCATCTGTAGACTAATGCATATCATAAAGTAGCTTATGCAACCAAGCTACCTCACATGCAGCCATTGCTGCACCCCTATACTCAGCCTCTGTGCTTGACAAGGCAAATGTAGGTTGTTTCTTGCTGCTCCAAGTGACTACAGCACTCCCAAAAGAGAACACATATCCATTGGTAGATCGTCTATCAGAAATAATACCAACCCAATCAGCTAATCTCTCAAAGAACTCTCAAAGGAGATGAATGGAAATATTCTTCCAATGGACGAAAATTCTTCCAATGAACAAAAAACTCTCTATACGGAAGTGAACTCTCACAAGAACACTCAAGAACTCTCAATCTCACAATCTCTCTCACAAGGATCTCAATGCCTCAGCGAAAGGCAAGGGAGCTTTGATACCATGATAAAATATGAAGAGGGGAGAGGAGAAGAGTGGAGATGGGGAGAGAGGGCATAGCTAGAGAGCACACCACAAATGACTAAGTGTACACTAGATTTAGTTGAAAAATAGAATATATACAAACCCCTTTCCTTTATAGCACTCATGATCACATGATGTTGGGCGTAAACTCTCAACACAGCGATGCTGCTAGCTCCTCACGGGAGAATTCACCCAAGTTGCTTGTAGATAGGAGGGACCCAATTGCACACAAATGTAGACTCAAGCTTAGCATGGGAACTTTTGCCACCCCTGGCAAACATTTGCCAGGCTTTTGGAAAATTTGCCATTGGTAGCAATCACGGGAACCGCAAGCCGTGCATAGTCGCTATGCAATGACACGGCCCTTGTGGTGATTCTTGCAATGTACCCGATTCCATGTACAAGATTTGAAGGTGGAGCCCATCAACACACCAAAATGGGTGTGGCACTAGTTACTGGTAAGAGAAAACATTGGCATTCTAAACCTGGTGGTGGGCCAACACCGTGGTTGTTGTCCTGCTTTTGCTTGCTGTGAGCGACAATGTCATCCAAAGTTCAAAATCTCTTCCCATAATCCTAAATCCACGTAAGGGATTTGGTGCAACTTATCATCACATAGGGTGGGCTCCTGAACTGGAAATAGGTGGCTCATCTGAAAAGCTCATGACAATAGCTGGGTCTGGTGCAGACAATGGTCACCGGCTATGAAGATGCACTTTAGAGTAGGAGGAGCTTGCAGAGATGTAGCACATGCAAATGCCCAACAAAACAACACCAGAAATGCCCATGTCGATCTGCTACAATGGCAGGGGATAGCATGCATATCAAACATGTTGCCCTTTGTCCATAGTACTAGAAGGTTCCTTTCCTTTGAACAAAGGCTTTTTGGCCTGCCCTCTGGGTAGCCTTAGCAATGGTTCTACTTTTGCAAAGCTACAAATCAAAATTATTGGAAATTTGGAAATTCTTCTTTTTTATAATTGGTCCATTAGTTATTGCAAGTTATGGAAATTCTTCTTTTGGTATAAACCTCCCAAATTATGAAATTCAGTGAGGTTGTCTAACTTAACAATTCTCTCGAGACCTAGCAATCATATTGATTCTCTTTCAAGGACTTTCTTTGTTCCTTCAGGAAGAATTCCTTGAGAAAAACCTTTTCAAACTTTGACCAGGTACTAGGAACTTGCTTCTGATCATGCAGGTTCATCTACCACACAAAAGATTTGCTGCCAAAAGACAAACTTTCCTAAGTAACTTGTAGCTTAGGAGGTGTAACTTGCCGCTTTTGAAGAAAGCTATGAAAGGAATCTTTTTTAACTTTGATGTCATACTAGGAACTTGCTTCCTGTCATGCAAGTCCATCTACCACATAAAAGCCTTGTTTCCAAAAGACAAACGTGCCTAAATGACTTGTAGCTCAGGATGTACAGCTCATGGAAAACTTGTCTCTTTTAAAGAGAGGTATAAAAGGAATCTTTGTTTCTATCCTTCTCATCTCCATTTAAAATGGGGGGCTAAACTCACTTTTTGTAAGCACTGTTGCAACTAATATATAAAGAAGTATCCTATACTATTCGAATAGTGCTAGGTGTGAATGAGGTAAATCTTTTAGATATCTTGGCTAGCTTGAGCTTCAAATAAACTATTCAATAATGTAGTTGATGTACTAATAGACCATCAAGATGAGTAATTGATTTTCAAGAGAGTGAGTTTTGAGCTCAAGGTATTAGAATTTGCTAGAAGGAGTCCAAAGAGTTCCAAGAGTCCCAAGGTAATTGATTTTCAAGAGAGCGAGTTTTGAGTTCAAGGTATTAGAATTTCCTAGAAAGAGTCCCAAAGAGTTCCTCAAGAGGACCAGGATCCTCTTTTAGAGGTTTTGAACTACATACCCAAGATTGGGCCATACATGAATCATGTTCCATATCTAGCATTTGGCCACCCTCGTGAAAAGCCTGTTCAAAGCAAACCCAAGTTGCATGCGAAGATTGCATAGTGGATTCATAGTTATTTAAGAGGGGATTTATAGTTATAGGTTTTATTTTTAGAATTGTGTAATCTTGTAAGATATGCACAAATCAAGGGGCTTTTCAAGGTACTAAAGGAAATTCAATTATGGATAATGTTTGCAACTATAGCAAAGAAAAATGTATTGAACATAAATAAACTTGCAAAGTGCTCTACTATTAGCATATGAAATTTGGAGCACAAATAAAGTTGTAGATTTGACAAATATTTATGTTGCTTCTATGACAAACCTTGTTATCTATCTACTCTTGGTGCTATGCAGACCTAGTCTATCAGGTTAGAAGTAGTTAGGGGACTGTATATAGGGAGACCCTTCCCTCCAGTTTGCTTCATCATCTTTAGCTTCATCATCTCATCAGTTCCACTCGTAGGTTCCACTCGTAGCATAGCACTTCTAGTAGTAAGTCTAGTAGTATTAGTAGAAGCAGGAGTATGAAAATAATCTAGAGTATCCTTAGAACTTAGCTTAGCACAAGCAAGCACATCTCCATAACTAGATCTACAAGAACAGAGGTAGCCCCTATAGTCCCTTTAGCCTCTCCTTACTCCATTCTTTCATGGTTTGAGTTCTATTAGCCTGGTATATATACTCTCGCTCTAAGAGTAGCCATCATAATCATAAGTACATCTTTACATGCTAGTCCTTCAAACAAAACAACGATGTGCTAGAATAGCCTCTTCAATGAGGACCAGTAGCCATGAATGTTTTTATCGAAGCTATGCTCATATATTAATATAAAATCTAGGAGAAAGTTTATTGAGCTCACTTTTTTAGTTTCACAATTTTAATAGAATGTAGTACACTTTTACATACTTTCTTTTGAATTTTGAAGAAAAACATGTAAATCTTGGCAAAACTTGGAGTGAGTACATTGTGAGTAAATTGAAAAGATATTGGAAATGTTTGAAATGTAGAGTGAAAAACCTGTTTCTACACCTTTGGCTAATCATTTCAAATTATGCCAGGACATGTGTCCCAAGACACTAGGGGAGATTGACTATATGTCAAGGGTTCAATATGCATCAACAATTGGTAGCTTGATGTATGCAATGGTATGAACAAGGCCATATATTGCACATGCAGTGGGAGTTGTTCACGGATGTATGAAGAATCTAGGTAAAGAACATTTGATGGCTATAAAGTGGATTCTCAGGTATTTGAGAGGTATGATTGCTCATGCTTTATGTTTTAAAGGTTCAAACCTTTCTCTACAAGGATAAGTTAATTCAGATATAGTACATGATAAACATGTAAGAAGGAGCACCACCGGGTATGTTTTCATTGTAAGTGGAATAGCAGTTCAAAGTTGCAAAAGGTTGTTGCACTTTCTACAATAGAAGCATAATATGTCGCAGTTATAGGGGCTTGTAAAGAGAATATTTGGTTGCATAGTTGAAGAAACTTGGGAAGAAGCAAGAAAATTGCAACTTGTATAGTGATAGCCAGAGTGCTATTCATATGGCAAAGATCTCAACCTTTTATTTAAGAACCAAACATATATAGCTCAGATATCATTTCATCTGATCTATTTTGGAGAATGGATAGTTGAAGCTAGAAAAGATAGACATGTTGATTAAGGTGGTAACTAGAGAGAAGTTGTGAGCTCTTGCTCAATTTCAATTGGTCTTCAAGAATGAGGAACAATATCAGAGATAGCTAGATCCAAAGAATTTCAATGAGTCTAGTAACACTAGAGTTACTACTATGATCAGTCTCCCCTAGAAGCATGTTTCACTATGACTCTGTTATGGTTATCTTTGGGTAAGCCACAAACAAGTATGTATGTAAGTTGGGTTAAACAATAGTATATACAGGTTCTTTATTTAGGCTACCATGAACGAGACCTATGCGGGCATCCTTAAGATTAAGATGGAAGGTGTCGACGAGACTTGCCATACAAGTAGCATTTACACCAAGACCAAAAAGACACCCTATTGCAAGCACAAAACAACCATAATGAATGTACTGATATCCAGAATGTACAAAGGAGTCTATTTCTTGAGGGGTGAAAAGGGGAAGGTAAACACCGAAAGAGCCCTCATCAACAATATTTATACAGAACTCAAAAATCTTGACATGCCTCAGAGCTTTAAATTGGAAAGCGAAAAATTTGTACACCTCTTCACGGTCAATCAAGGGCAAATTGCAAGCAGCTTTACTTTCAATAATTTTGTTGGAAGCAGAAGCAGAACGGGGAGCAAAAATATGGGCACAAAGGGAATGGATTACACTGGCAATGATAACTAGGACCTTGGGAACATATGGAGCAATTCCTCATGCAGGTAGGCACAATCTCACACGGCTCTCTCTGGCCTTCAACAGGGAGCACAAGTAGCACTTATTGGAACTCTCACAAATGACTTACAAGGCTCTGATACCAAAATGGAAATAGGGAAAATCCGATTGATGGAGGGTGAAGGGAATGTAGAAAGTAGGATGGAACTAGATGGAGTTAGTATGAGATCCAAGGATAATGCCAAGAGGAAGGGAGAATGTAAAACTAGGTGAGGAAGCATGGATGAAATAGACATAAATGGGAAAGTTGGTAGGGGGCGTGCAGCGTAAGAGGAGAGAAGAATGATCAAAGGCATAGAAGAGTACATAAGTAATGCGGAAAGAAATATCAATAGAAGGAAGAAGGAAGTAAGGAGAAGGCATAAGAGGAAGCAAGAACACAAAGGAGCAAGAGGACTTGGAGACTTGGAAGCTTGGAAGTATATTGCAAATATCTTGAGGATACAAGAGCTCTCAAAGGCAGACTCTACCTTAATAATGAGCCGAAGAGGCCCTTATATAGCAAAAGGGTAAGTGGCCTCTTAGTGGCTGTCATCATCGCACTTTGCCTGAGTGGAGTACCTTTGTGCAAGCACTAACTCAGTGATTGTGTAGCAAAATATTTGTACACTAGAAAAGACATGAGAACCTCAGTATTTGAGCTTTGGTAGAGAGGAGGTTTCAATCCTCTCCAATTCTTTAAAAGAGGTTAATGACAATGTTATCCTGGCCATTCTCAGGTAATGTTTGTTTATTTGTTGCTACTTCAATGAGCTAACATTTGTTTATTTGTTTATAGTGTAGTTATATATCAGTTTCCTAGTGCAGAATGCAAATCGATTCTATGAGCTAACGTTTGTTTATTTCTTGGTGCAGTGTAGTTATTTCTCAGCTTCCTAGTGCAGTGCAGAATCATGTCTACATGCTCGATGCTCTCCCTTCTTCTATTCTGAGATCTCCTCAAAAGACTATAGAAGATGTTTGTACCTGGTTAAGCCCTTTCAATTTAGATGGGGTGCGAGTCATCTTTATGCCTTATCATGAGGAGTAAGTATCAACTCCAACCTTATTTTTACTATTTCTTTGGCAAGTTTGTGTAAAACAATAATCATTTTTATTCTGGTCGTGTAGCTCACATTGGAGTCTGATGGCTTGGGACCTTGAACTCAACCGTTTGTGGTTTGTGAATTCAATGGAAGGCTATCATGCCAACTCCCCAAGGTAATTATTCTCTTAATATTTTTGTTACTTTCTTATTTTGTATCTTATGATCATGACATATTAATATATTTAATATGTCACGATGGATAGTGCTGCATATCGGCTAGTATCTGCTGTCAGAACAACCACGGAGCAACAAGACCAAGTAGAATTCAAACAATGTCTACCAATGGAGCAAAAAGATGGGCATAGCTATGGGTGGAGAGTTGCCTACAACTGCATTTTGTTTCTTAGAGAGATTTTTGATTTGGAGTTACTAGTCAAAATCGAATCATATAGAGAAGCCGATCTACTAGCGTTTTGAGCTAAGAGTATTCAGCGTCTAATTGCTACCATTGGGAAACAAACTGAAAATATGACTACATTGCAGCATGTATAAAACCTTATCTTTATACTTGTATGCTTGTTCAAGCCTTTAATTAGGATGTGTAAAATAGTGTCCATGAATCTTCCAGTTTTCATCCTCCCCCATTCTAGCAAACTCCTATTACCACCCTCTCTGCTCTATCTCCACCTCTCCAGCCTGTTAACCATGGCACTCCCTGTCGTCCCTCTTGTTTTAACCAATTTGAGAGTCTAGGTATTTATATTGATGGTCTCCAGATACATCTTAAGATGATTACGGACAATTGTGCAAAGTTCCAGACCTCAATAGACTCCCTAGATCACAAGGTTAGTGAACACCTTACCCAGTGTACATTATACTCTCCTCCTCCTCGTGAAACAGGTCAGTCTTTTCTCTGCATGATTTCTTTCAACAACCTACTCTTCCCATCCGCAACCCCATGAAAACTTGGCTGATCTGTGTAGAAAATCCAACCGGAGGGTAGTGTTTCTTATTTTCTCATAGCATTAGTTGATATGGGTGTAAAGAATGAGGGAGAGAGATAGGAGACTCAAGTTCAGCTTTCTTCACAACACACAAAAGAGAGAGGACACAAAGTTGGAGGGTGAAGCCTTTCTTCACTTTTGCATACAACAACAATACAATAGAAGAGGGAAATACCCTATATGTCGAAACCTAGAATACGTGGTTCATATGTGAACCCAAACCAAAAACATACATGGTAGTCTAACTACACCACGAGTACAACTAACATAGGCGGTGACATAAATGATAGTCATCCAGGAGATATATCGGGGGTAGAGCTTGATATCTCAACACTCCCCCTCAAGCTCAAATCTATCTCACGTACACCAAGCAAGCTCCTAAATCTGCAAAGCTTCTCGGTACCCAATGCCTTCGTAAAAATATCAGCCACCTGCTCCTCAGTGCTGACATAGACAAGATCAATCTCACCAGCTAGAACCTTCTCTCTCACAAAGTGATAATGCACCTCAATGTGCTTCGTTCTAGCATGATAAACTGGGTTATTAGCAAGCATGATGCTGCTAATGTTGTCACAATGAATGACAACTGCTGCATGAATTGACTGTCCCATATCTGCAAGTAGCTTCCGTAACCAAGCTACCTCACATGCAGCCATTGCTGCACCCTGTACTCAGCCTCTGTGCTCGACAAGGCAACTGTTGGCTGCTTCTTGCTGCTCCAACTGATGGCACCACTCCCAAGGGAAAACATAAAACCACTAGTAGACCTCCTGTCTGAGACACTACCAGCCCAGTCAGCATCTGTGTATCCATGTACCTGTAATGCACACCCAGCTTCATAAAACAGTCCATAATGCAATGTGGACTTCACATACCGCAGTATGCGTCTAGCCGCATCCAAATGTGGCTTCCTCGGTGCCTGCATAAACTGACTCACCAGCCCCACAACATAGCTCAAATCTGGTCTGGTTATAGTCATGTAAATCAAGCTACCTACTATGCGCCTGTACATAGTAATATCTTCAAGAAGCTCACCTGTCTCTGCATTGAGCTTCACATTCTGCTCCAATGGAACAGAGATAGGCTTACAGCCTGTCATCCCATATTTGGACAGCATGTCCAAACCGTATTTCCTTTGCAACAGCCATATCCCACTCGGGGATCTAATAACCTCAATGCCCAAGAAGTAACGCAGCTCTCCCAAATCCTTCATCTCAAATTTCTGCTTCAACAACAGCTTCACTTCATTAATGTCTGCATCACTATCACCTGTAATAATCAAGTCATCAACATAGATGACTATAAGCACAATCCCTCTGTTTGTCCTTTTCACATAAAGTGAAAAATCTGAATTGGAAATCCGAAATCCAATAGTGACAAGATATTGCCCTATCTTGTCTGACCATGCCCTCGGCGCCTGTTTTAAGCCATACAAGGCTTTGCGCAACCTGCATACAAAATCGGGATGTGCATTATCCTCATAACCTTCTGGCTGCATCATATAAACCTCTTCCTGCAAGTCACCATGCAAGAAGGCATTTTTCACATCCATCTGATGCAAAGACCATCCCTTTGCAGCAGCCATAGCAATTACTGCTCTCACGGTTGCCATCCTTGCAACTGGGCTGAAAGTTTCCTCATAGTCAATTCCATATGTCTGTGCAAAACCTTTGGCAACCAATCTTGCCTTGTACCTGCTAACAGACCCATCAGCATTGTGCTTTACTTTGTAAACCCACTTGCAGCCAATAGCCTTCTTATCATGAGGCAAAGGCATCAAATCCCAAGTGTGGTTTGCATCCAAGGCAGCCATCTCTTCATCCATAGCTGCTTCCCAATTTTTATGCCCTGCTGCATCCTCAAAACATGTGGGCTCTGGCTCCTCTAGAACCTTGACCATATAAGCATAGTGATGTGCTGTATACCCATCATATCTCAGCCTATCAACTGGATACTTTATACGAGTGGACCTCCGTACAACTGGATCAGTTGCAGGAGTCTTTAAATCATGCCTGCTTTTCCTTGCACCAGGTGTAACAATAGAGGGAATCCCAAGTTCCTCATCAAGGCTCATTTCAGAGCCACTTGACTCTCCATCAACATGAGAGCTACCAACAGATACATCAAACACTGGAGCATGGTCCACTTTTTCTTTTCCCTTATGTGATACCTGCACAACACTATCAGGACTGCCATGTGACGATTCACTAGATCTCAATCTCCCTGTCCATGCATTAGATCCACTAGTAGAGGACTCTCTGGGTCCACTCAAGGCTTGAGATTGCTGCTCTGCATTTATTGCAGCATTCCCATTTCCTGCATCTGCATCTCCTACCATAACAGTTGGTGCATACCAGCTGCTCATTTCATCAAAAACAACATCTCTGCTCACCTGCATTTTGCGGGTGGAAGGGTTATAACAGCGATACCCTTTCTGGTGCAGAGCATATCCAATAAAGATGCATTTTTCTGCCTTTGGATCCAGCTTTGTTCTCTTCTCATCAGGAACATGAACATAAGCTATGCAACCAAATACCTTCAAGTGAGAAATATCTGGTTTTTAGCCTGTATACATTTCTTCAGGCGTCATGCCATGGACAGCTGCAGTGGGGGTTCTATTCATAATATAAACAGCAGTTGCTACTGCTTCAGCCCAAAAATAATCAGGCATGTTTTTCTCATTTAGGATCGCCCGTCCTACTTCTGCAATATGCCTGTTCTTCCTTTCTGCAACCCCATTCTGCTGAGGGGTAGACCTGCATGAGTACTTCCTTTGAATTCCCTGTTCTTTCAAATATTCACAAAATTCTTCTGAAAAGTACTCTCCCCCTCCATCAGATCTTAGCACTTTAATATGCACACCTTTCTCTTTTTCAACCATGGCCTTAAAAGCCTTGAAATGGCTGAACACTTCACTTTTGTGCTTCATAAAATAAATCCACACCTTCCTAGTGTAGTCATCAATAAACGTCACATAATAATGGCATTCACCAATAGAAGCAGCTTTGGTTGTCCAAACATCTGAATGGATCACTTCCAAAGGTCTTCTGCTCACCTTAGCATTTTTGGGAAATGCATGTCTGGCCTGCTTACCCATTTGGCATGCTTCACATACCTTTTGCATTCCCTCAACTCTGAATTTAGGCAATCTTGCAACAATGTTTTTCGTTTGCATAGATTTCAGCCTTTGTATATTCACGTGCCCAATGCGCTTGTGCCATATCTCAATATATGCAATGACACCTCTCCCATGCGCAAACACATGCGCAAACATAGCAGCTTTCACCTCAGGCATATCAACATCCAAGGTGAACATTCTGCCATTTTTGTTGCCTTTCGCAACCAAGCGGCATTTATTTTTCAAGTCCTCAACAAAGCATCCATCAGGATTAAATCTAACCTGCAGACCTTGCTCAACCATCTGGCCAACTGAAACCAGGTTCTTAGTGATTTTTGGAACATGAAGTACATCTGCCAAGTACTTCGTTTTGCCATCCTGCATAGCCAATGGCACTTTACCAACCTGCGTAATTGGGTGCGCAGCATCATCACCTGTTTCAACATAACCTGGCTTATCCAAATTTCTAACATCATGAAACCACTCACCATGACTGGTCATGTGGTTAGAGGCACCTGAATCAACATACCAAACATCATTGCAAGCTGCAGCATCTCCTGACATGGAGTTAACCATATGCTGCATCACAAAAAGGTGCTCATTTCTGTCGTCACCATGCCCACTTGATGATGCATAGTTGCTTTGCTGCAACTTCCCACTTTTGATGTCATTCTGCTTTTTATAGCATGTAATCTCCTTGTGTCCAGGCTTTCCACAATAATAGCATTCTGTGCTGCTATTTACTTGCTGGTTCCTTTGCCATATTCTCTTTCGTCGTGAGCATGGAGATTTGGCTAGTTGTCCAAAGTGTGGGGAACAACGATATAGAGATGACTTGTAGGGTGAGAGGATACCGGTAAAGGTCTTAAGACACTTTCCCATCATTGCAAGAATACAACACATGTTTCGATGCAAATCCATAGCGGAGTTGATGACATGGCATGCATCTCATCGGTCCACTGATCACACATTGAGGATTCCCACAGATTGTGTAGCTTGGAAGCACATAGATAATCAGTGGCCGGACTTTGCGAGAGAGCCACGCAACTTACATCTTGGGCTAGCCATGGACGGCGTGAATCCTTTCGGGTTACGCTCGACATCTTGGTCGACATGGCCCATAGTCATGGTGAATTACAATATCCCACCATGGCTAACAATAAAAAAGGGACACCTCATGCTTGCACTACTTGTGCCAGGAAAGTACAAGGCAAAAAACATGGCACCTTTGATAGAGGAGTTACAGATATTATGGAGAGGAGTGCAGGTCTTTGATATTTCCAGAGCTCCTAGGCATACCAATGATATTTTGGTCAGGGGTATCTTGATGTGGACCATGCATGACTACCCAGGATATGGAGAGTGCGCAGGTACGTGGTTATGTCTTTACATGTACAATGAGGGATTATGCTTTTTTTACTCTCTTTTGCACGCATGTCTTGTACTAACATATTCATGCACGCGTGCAGGACTTGTTACAAGTGGGTACCATGCTTGTCCTGTTTGTGGACCCGCTCTGAAATCGCTTGCACGCTACTCCAAACATATGAGGAAAAATGTTTATGAAGGTCATGCTCGATACCTTCCGCTCAACCATCTTGCACGTGGAGGTCAGCTTGATCCACCACCATCATATTTGAAAGCAAGTGATTGGATTCAAGCTTGGAGGGAGAATGGAGAGGAACCTCCTCTTGGTATGAAGAGGCTATCGATCTTTCACAAGCTTCCTTATTGGGGTCAGTTACAAATCAATCATCTCTTGGATCCCATGCATATCTTTAAGAATGTGGGGGCTACCATTTGGGCACACTTGGTTGGTTCCAAGGACTCGAGAGGAGTGTGAGAAGACTTGCGTGCTATGAATAGGATGTCTCGTTTGTGGCCCCAAGTGCATGCTTCAGGAAAAGTTGTCCTCCCAAACGCAACGTGGATCATCTCTACGAGGGAGGAGGCAGCGATCAAGGCAGACATTGCCTCTTTTCAAACGCCGACAGGGTACATGCGTTGCTTGAAAGGAGCATTTTCAAAGGACAATAAGCTTAGTGGCCTCAAGTCCCATGATTGGCACAAGGTCTTACAGGTATTCTAAGTAGAATTAGTGTACCGATAATAGTGATGCATTAGCGTAATTATTATTATGTTATATTGTTGACATGATTTCATTGTTGCTTTGATAGTTCATCCTTCCAATTACAATAAAAGGGTGCTTACAAGAAGATGTTAGAAATGCTATATTCAAGATCTGTGGTATTGTGAGGTATGCTTACTATCAATTCGCATTATGTATTTTCTTCATGGACATGTGAAATCGGTGGATATCTCAAATATCTTACTTATGCATGGACATGTGAAATAGGTGGATATCTCAAAAAGAGATCTCTATATCGAGCATCGAGAAGGCTAGGGTGGAATCCATCGAAGCCGTATGCTTGCTTGAGAAGCACTTTCCCTCAAGCATTATGACAACTCAAGTCCACTTGCTTGTGCACATAGTTGATGAGGTGGCTATAGCAGGTACCGTTCATAATCGATGGATGTTTTTTCTCGAGCGGTTTATGAAAACTTTAAAGGGGTTTGTAAGACAAAGAGCAAGACCAAAAGCAAGCATGGCAAAGGGATGGCTTGTGCAAGAGTCATTAGTATATATCACAGAGTTTCTTGCATCCACGGATCCTGATATGCCACAAGCTTGGCACAACAAGGATGATGATCGCATCATTGGCGAGGTCCCCCAAGGAAAAGGGATTGAAAGAAAGATGAGCGAAGAGCAAATGGAGAAATTCAATAAGTTTTGTATCCTCAATAGCCCTGAGATGCAGAAGTGGATTGAGAGATATGAAGTGGCCAAAGCAGAAAGAATAAATGCAAGGACGAGATTCAGAGTAATATACAGGCGATCACAACCATATCCACGAGATCTGGCTCTTCTCCCTACTCACATGTCACTTGATTGGCTACAACTAGCTATACGTAAAGCCGAACGTGATGGAGAGACAATAAATGAGCGCGAGCGGGAGTTATCATCTGGATGTATGGTGCATGTAAGTTTCTTATCTCTTGACGTAATTAAGTAATTATTTGTGGCAATATATGCTATAAAATAGGTGCATCTTCATTGTTTTAATGATGCTCTTTTACAGTACAAAAAGTACAGTGCATTATGGTCATATGGACGACATTTTTGCGTGGAAGGCATCGATTCAAAGAGAGTCACGTATGATTGTGGAGTCATGGCTAACTTCACACAAGATAGCTGAGCAAGTGCTTCGGATACCAACCTTCTCTCCTCACAGTTGGATTATTGTGGAACCATACGCGACATCTATGAAATTGATTTCAGACGATTTACTATTTTCATTCTTGATGTAAAATGGTTTAGAACTACTTACAACGGTCCCCATGTGACAGTGAGAAAAGATAGTAGCGGTCTCTTTGCAATAGACTCCACCGATGAAAGTGATACTTTTGTTCTTCCCGAGCATTGTGAGCAGGTGCATACTAATGATTTAATTAGTCGAAGCTTTCGTTTTTTAAGTCCATTGATATATATATAATTGACGACATTTGGCACGTGATTTTTCATCTTCAATATAGGTGGTTTTTCATCCGGATCGTTCTGATCCAAGATGGTGGTACGTGATCCAAGTTGCACCACGAAGTAAGCAGATTTTTGAAGATCGAGATGTGGATATGGAGATGCCACTACCAATGCCGGATCCAATTGATGAATCTAGCGAAGAAGATGTAGATCACCATATGAGGCAAGAGGAAGATGCGCATAATGACATCGCCGCATGGGAGGAGGATGGAGGTCACGATATTGACGAGGAAGACAACAATCATCAAGATCAATCACCACACTTAAGCTTTATTGAAGAAGATGATCAAATACTTTTAGGTGAACGTACGATACTAGAGTACGATGATGATATAGGAGATCAACTCGGTATAGAGTTGGAGATAGACTTGCTTGGCGCCTTAGACTTGGCTCAAGATGAAACAGTTGATGTAAATGCTCTTATTTGATTTTTCTCATCTCAAACTTGGACATGAATATATGAGCTTCAAAGGCTTGATGTACATGCTCTCATTTTTTAATTCTCTATGAGCTCAAACATGTATGAAAATTTAAAAAATTTTGTCATTGGAAAAAAATAATTTTTAAGGCCTAATCTGTAAACGTCGCTATAATATTTTGTCTCAGTGTCGCTATATAGCGACTTTTAAAAGTCGCTATATAGCGACTTTTACTAACGTCGTTATATAGCGACTTTTAGCAAAAGTCGCTATATAGCGACGATTTACGAAACCCGATTTTTGTACCGACGATTAACGCTAAGCGGGCGCTAATCGTCGGTACGTAAACGTCGCAATAGGATGCGTGTGTAGTAGTGTGTTGAACTCGATGACTACATCAACAGTCTTCTCTGAAGAAGAACAAAAGAGCTTGCATACACGTATGCACACTTTGCATATGCTCTCCTCTCTCGAACAAATGCAAGAACAGTTTATCCAAGATTGTAGTAGTGAATCTCCTCTTGCATTTAAGCATATCTTGTAGCATCAAATTTCACTTCCTCTCCATGATGGTTCTTAACCTTTCCAGGAAAGCCCATATGGGTTTACTTAGCAAGACCGAGTCCTGTGTAATCAAGAAATTTTTGAGCTTCTTGAAATGGGTCTTATATTTGATTCCCACTCTAAATGGGCCTTGGCTGCTTTCTATGTGAATAAGCATTCTGAATAGAAGAGAGGAAAGAAGCGGCTTATAATCAACTATAAGCCACTCAACAAATGTTTACTCTCCATTTCATACCCAATTCCTAACAAAGAGTACTTGATGCAGAAGATCACAGGTTCAATGATCTTCTCAAAATTTGATTTGAAACCAGGAATCTGGCAAGTAGGCCTTCTACCTAAATATCACCACAAAACTGGTTTTGTGCTACCACAAGGTTTCTATCAATGGAACGTCCTTCCTTTTGGCTTGAAGACAACAACACTCGAATTCTAGAAATTTATGGATTCAGTCTTCAGCCCTTATCATTCCTTTTAATGAGTTTATATTGATGATATTCTTGTATATAGTAAGGATCTCCATTCCCATTTAAAACATCTACAAATTATATATGAGCTCTTAAAGAGCAAAGGTCTCGCGCTCTCCACAAAGAAGATCATGATTGGTCAAGAGACTATAGAGTTCCTTGGGGTCCACATTCATAAGGGTGCCATTCAAATGCAAGACCATGTCCTCAAGGCCCTCCTTGCTTTTCCTGATAAGATACGTGATCGTACCTAGCTGCACCTAGTTTTACGTTCTCCTTTCCTCTTGGCATTATCCTCGGATCTTGCACTTACTCCATCTAGTTCCATGTGAGGTTGAGCCTACCTACGTGAGGAGTTGCTCCATACATTCCCAAGGTCGTAGTTATCATGGCGAGTGTAATCTGTTCTCTTTCTACACATATTTTCGCTCCCCATTCTGCTTTTGTTTCTATTGAAATTACTGAAAGTAAAGCACTTGGAATTTGCCCTTGATTGACCCTGAAGAGGTGTACAAGTTTTTTGCTTTCCAATTTAAAGCTCTGAAGCACGTCAAGATTTTTGAGGTTTGTATAAATATTGCTGATGAGGGTTCTTCAGGTGTTTACCTTCCCCTTTTCACCCCTTGGGAAATAGACTCCATTGTACATTATGGATATGAGTACATTCACTATGGTTGTTTTGTGCTTGCAATAGAGCCTCTTTTTCATCTTGGTGTAAATGCTTCTTGTATGAATGGCAAGTCTTGTCGACACCCGCCATCTTAATCTTAAGGATGCCCGCATAGGTCTCCTTCATGGTAGCCTAAATAAAGAACCTGTATATAGTGTTGTTTACCCTAACTTTAAGATGTCTTTGAATGATCTGTATCTCTCTACTGCTCTCCATCTATACATACAAATCAAAGGTTTTTCTATGAAGCCTAAGTCTGAACACTATGTGATTCATGTATGCTCTCTAAATTACCTTGTCTCTACCATCAACCCTATCCCGTGTCATGTCCATCCCGACACTAAATGTATTCTGTATGGCAAAACAAATGTCGAGATCACTCGTTTTCCCTTTGATGCTATTCCGATGCCTGTAGAGTGGGAAATGGATTATTAGCATGTCCTCAATGAAGTCTCTTCCGAGCTCCTACAATTTCAAATTGAGGATACTCCTTCTAAAGTTGTGATTCATCGCCGCTCTTCAGGTGATCATGGCAAACGTCTCATGTGCTTGTCTTTTCCTACTTCTCATGTACCTATTGAAGAAAACGCTGAGGCTATCCAAGACTGGGTTGCATCGACTATTGCTTCAAGATTTCCTGCAAACGCTAGACCGGCGTTTACGATGGTAAACCATCTGCCTGAGAAGCATTCCAATTTTGACAGTGTGATAGCATGTGAATGAATACATCTGATTCTCATGCTATAGCCTGCTCAGTGGCTTAATGCTTCTAGGTTTCAAGCTACTTTCGAATATGGGTCTCTTAAATCAGTGCATGCTCTGTACACCCTCACTCATAAAGATGATGATAGCATGCCTGTAGAGCAACAACAACTTAACCTCGGGGGGGTCACTGATTATATGTAACCCTATCACGTGAGTTCAACAGAAGGATGTTTTTAATATCTAAATTTAACAAAAGTTAATTTACATAAGGGAGTATTTAAAACAATTTTCAAAAAAATTTACAGATTTGTATAGAAAAAGGGCACATTTTATTAATGAAAAATTTACAGATAAGGGATTTTAGAAACATGCCTTGAACGCATGTGATATAGAGGGTTTATACATAGTGACCCCCCCGAGAACTTAACTGGTGCAACTCACACAACATTGCTATGCAAGCCTGCCTTCACACTTGCTTTATGGCACTCTATGACCTTCAATTGGAAATTTGTAAGATGGACCGTAATATTCATACTATTTTGAATGAATTGCAATAACTCCAATGTAGTCCTGCTTCTTCATCATGCCACTCGGTGTATACTTCATTTCCCCCAGCTTTGCCACCTTCTATAGCTAGCCCTATCAATGATTCCATCCGGCCAGCTGATGCTCCTACCTTTATGCTTTGGCATGTTTCTTCTCCCTCTTCTTGCTGGCCTTCCCAATGGTATGATCCTAACCATCCTGCCATTCGTGCTTTCCGTATTCCTGCTTTTGTCAAAGAGGATGTTGAAGAAGTTCTTAGTATTTCCTTTCTCCCGATTGACCATGAGCCAATCATTCCTCCTACTGTTCCTGAGGAGGCTCCTCCTCCTCTTCCACTTGAACCTCCTCCTTCTCTGCCACCACCCACTTCTTGACTCACCTCCAACACTCTCCGTATTCCTGCTTTTGTCAAAGAGGATGTTGAAGAAGTTCTTAGTATTTCCTTTCTCCCGATTGACCATGAGCCAATCATTCCTCCTACTGTTCCTGAGGAGGCTCCTCCTCCTCTTCCACTTGAACCTCCTCCTTCTCTGCCACCACCCACTTCTTGACTCACCTCCAACACTCTCGGGGTCTCCTCCTCCTTCACCGAGTTCATACTCTATTAGCTCGTCCTGCATAGCCTTTTATCGTATTTTGTATATGAACCAAGGCATTAAGCTAGAGCCTATGGATGAGGATGCTCAACCTTCTGCCTCAGCACATCCCCCATAGCAACAGCAACAATGGTGTGGTAGATGCACTACTTTTTATGATGCCCCTGGATCTTAGTTTATCTAAGAAGAGTTCCAGACACATTTCACTAACGGCGACCTCAATGAGCAAGATGACCTCCAACATCGCCTCCAACCTAAATCTTTTCCAGGGTATATTCTGAACATTGATGCCATTTCACCACAAGAAATGAAAGACATCCTGAAGATCTTTTATGGCCACATGATGTCTTTTGTAAATATCTACCGCTAGAACCCTCGTGACAGTGCTATTGAAACTACCAAGGGATTTACTGGTGTAATTGCCAATTGGAGGGAATTCCTATGTGTGGAATCCAAAGAGTAGATCTTTGCTAGTGTGAATGGTAACCACCAGCCCAATGCTCTAGACACACTTATTGCGGGGCTATCTCCAACCAATTCTTGCCAACATCTACTAATGACCGTGCTCAGTAGGCTTCAAATGAGTTTTTTGCATGCAAGCTTTGTGATCTCTTCGAGTTAGAAGCTTAAAATGCCCATGTGCAACAAATGGTCTATCGAGCAAGTATTTTTGTAGATACATATTCTAAACGGCACTACTTGTATAGTCTCCCTCATCGGTTAGGGGAAGCAGTCATGGCGCTTATTGAGGCCCAAACAAAGATTATCACTATAGATAATACGCCTACTGAGGTGCAAAAAACTGTAGCACATTTTACTTTTTCCAATTTATTTCAGATGGTCCAAGTATGTATTGGCCGTCAGTGTACAGATTATTCTGTCTGCAAAAAACTAAAAAAGATTGGCATTGCATCTCTGGCCATTTGCGAGCACTTTGTTGGCCATTAGAACTTTTGTCCCTCGTCAACTGTAGCCACTGGCTCTTCCCACCGTTCTCACTATTCAAAGCACTGCTCTTCCAAATGTGGTGTTTCCGATATCCTCACCGTCCTCAACGATTCCTTCATCGCTGCTGATTCAATGGTCATTGCAAGTCTTCATCCAGCTATTTTATTTGCAGAAGAAAGGGTCATTTTGCTCGTGACTGTCCTGAATAGCCTTGTAACTCTCAGCAACGTCAACTCAAAGGATTTTTTGCAATGGTTAATCATCCTAACCGCTGGAAGGATGTGTCCGAAGGCATGCCAGATGAATCCCTTCTCCAGTGCTCAAAATCCGACACTCCACAATGCCTGCACTGCCAGCTCAAGCATAATGATTCATATGATCTTCTTAGGATTATCTTTATTCTATTTGCAATGACAAAGACGACCCCAATATCTACAGTTTCATCAATTATCCTCATCGCCAAGGCCCCCTCTGTGTTGATATTGAAATATCTTATGGCAATTCTAATGATGATGGCACTCTGGAAGCACCACCTCTTCCCAAGGTATATGACCCTGCAATCGGGCAAAGTTCCAATAGAGGTCATGCTCGTGGTC
This sequence comes from Dipteris shenzhenensis, assembly GCF_047967505.1. NCBI lineage: Eukaryota > Viridiplantae > Streptophyta > Polypodiopsida > Gleicheniales > Dipteridaceae > Dipteris > Dipteris shenzhenensis. The sequence goes on along the minus strand of NC_141619.1, from coordinate 53,378,208 downwards.
ATGGCTTCCGCTGTAGCTTCCATACCCATCATTTTGAAACCTATGAGGAGCTTTCTGACTCCACTTTAGCTCCATCGGTTCCTCCAGTGTATAGGTTCCCTCCCACATATCAACATTCTGGTCGGTATGTCTTTCGCCCTCCACATAGTGTCCATGATTCTTCAAGTTTTATTCCTCCCCCATTTCGGCAAACTCCTGTTACCACCTTCTCTGCTCAAGCTCCACCTCTCCAGCCTGTTAACCATGGTACTCCCTCTCATCCTGCTTGTTTTGACCACTTTGAGAGTCTAGGTATTAGTATTGATGGTCTTCGTGTACATCTTAAGATGATTACATACAATTGTGCAAAGCTCTAGGCCTCAATAGACTGTTGGGATATCTCAAGGTGTATGCCTCAGGCACACCTTATGTTTCTATGTGTGAGTGCTAGAGGCACAGTTAGGTGCCCACAAGCACAGTTAGGTGGTGGAGAGCCACATAGGATGATTGAGAGAATCTAGGAGCAGATTGAGGAGATGATTGTGGAGCTCTGAAGTCATCAGTGATGTCAGTGAGCATGTATGAGGTGCCTACTTAAGGACCTCACTCTTCTTCATTCTACAACCAAGTAATGCAAGTATTCTAATTTTGTGTCAACTCTACTCTTTCCTTTCAGTGTTCCAACATGGTATCAGAGCCCTTTGATCCCCCTTGAGCCCATTTCTGCCACATCATCATCTTCTTCTTCTTCTTCTTCTTCACCATCTCTCCCTCTTCTCCCAAAATCTTGCTTGAGCTTGTTCTCCTTCAATACTCAACCATTTCCCACGTCCTTTCTGCTGGAGATCCCTCTAGTTGGGGCGAACTTTGGCCTGGAAGGAATCGACGAAATTCGCACGCTGCTCGTCGCCATTGCTGAAAAGTCGTCGAAATCCTCTACTACAAGTTCTCTGCACCTGCTCTGTCTTTTCCTAATTCCTTCCAGGGAAAGCTTCTCCATACCTAGAGCTACCTTGTGCTGAAATCTGAGCAGTAATGGCTGCATATTGAAGGAGAAAACAGAGAAAAACCAGTCGACTTTGTTCATGAAGGTGAAGGCGACCTGACACATATTTTCGCCTCTTCTTCCCAGAGGATCTACTGTGGTATACCAGCTTTCTTTTGCCTCAGAAAGCCCTCTTTCTTTTGCTTTGAAGAGTGTGATATGAGCCCTCCAAGTTCAGCTCTCTAGTTTTGACAGTTTTGACATACTTTTGAAAATGATGCTACATAAAATGCTACTCTAGCATTTCTGGTCTTTTGAAGTTCTTAATAACTTCACTACAAGTGTTGCTTCAGCTTTGTTTTGACTTGCTAGACTTGGATGTGATTGGAAAGTGCTTATTTCATTCACTCCTATGAAGCATGCAAAAGTAGCATCATTGTTTGAAAACTAGTCACTACTATTTGCTACATCAAGTGGCTATACTTTGGAAGTATTTCAGTTCTTTTTGCCTTGTAAGAGAGATAGACACTGCCCAATGTCTGGGTTAGACCCTCTCATGGCTACTTTATATAATCTTGAGAAGTTCAATGGAAAGGGGTTCCATACATGGCAAATGAAGGTAAAATTTGCATTAATGCGGGAGAACTTATGGGGACTTGTCAAACCTACTCCTACCGCTTCTTCTACGGCCTCAAATGCTGGGGAATCTTCAGCTCCGACACGACCGGCAAGGGATCCAGCAAGAGAAGAAAAAGCATATGGTATAATTGCTTTAGCTTTGGGTGATGATTACATACATCATATATCTGACTTGGAGTCTCCATCGGAAGCATGGCAGAAGCTAGATTTGATTTTTGGTGCAAGCTCTCATATTTCTAAACTATCACTTAATATCTCTTTCTTCGAATTAAAGATGGCAAGTGATACTACTTTAGCTGCCCATGTCAACTATATGCGGAGTCTTATGACTCAGTTAGCTTCTATCAACTCTCCTATCACCCCTGATGATGCTATGGCAGTACTACTTAAGAGTATGCCTGAAAGCTTTGATCACATTGTAAGCACTTTGAAGAATCTTCCCAATCCAAACCTTGAAGGCATTATCTCAGCTCTCCAAGAAGAAGAAAGACACATGGAGTTAAGGAAAGGCAATGACACTGCTTATGTTATGAAATTCCAGAAGGGCAAGTACTCTCCTTGCAATCACTGTGGAAAGACAAATCACCTTTCAAAGGACTGCTTCAAAGTTAATCCATGTAAGCACTGTGGCAAAAACAACCATAGTGAGAAGTTCTGCAGAGACAAAGCAAAGACTGAAAATGCAAATCTACTTACAGTGAATTTGCCTCCACAAGATGAGGCATCCCATGAAGATTATGCATTTTAAATCATCTCTATGTATGCTCCAGATCACTCTTTTTATGTCAAGGTACTCAGCCTGGATAGTCCTCCAAAATGAATGAAAATAAATTATTGTGTGTTGTGTTTTGTGTGTTTTGTAAACACCTCTGGTCACCTTATGATGTAGGCCATGTGTATGTTTGTTCCATGGTACCTCCTACAGACATTGTGTGCATGTACATGTAGGAGAGATAACCATTGGAAGGTCTGTTTGTATCCCTTTCTGTTTACCTTACACCCAAGGGAACCCTTGCTAGCATGAGAACCTAGCCATAGATTTATCCTTGACCACCATGAGATGGCATGAGAAACTATGAGACTAGATGTATCCTTGACATAGCCTGAGGCATTTCCTTGAGGGGGGGTTTGTTGGGATATCTCAAGGTGTATGCCTCAGGCACACCTTATGTTTCTATGTGTGAGTGCTAGAGGCACAGTTAGGTGCCCACAAGCACAGTTAGGTGGTGGAGAGCCACATAGGATGATTGAGAGAATCTAGGAGCAGATTGAGGAGATGATTGTGGAGCTCTGAAGTCATCAGTGATGTCAGTGAGCATGTATGAGGTGCCTACTTAAGGACCTCACTCTTCTTCATTCTACAACCAAGTAATGCAAGTATTCTGATTTTGTGTCAACTCTACTCTTTCCTTTCAGTGTTCCAACATAGACTCCCTAGATTGCATGGTTAGTGAACACCTTACCCAGTGTACATGATATTCTCCTCCTCCTCTTGAAGCAGGTCCATCACTCTTTTCTCTGCATCATTTCTTTCAACAACCTGCTTCTCTCGTCTGCAATGCCATGAAAACCTAGCTCATCCGTGTACCAATTCCACCTGAGGGTATTGTTCCTTATTTTCTCGTAGCATTAGTTGATACAGGCACATGATTTAATGCCTGTAAATACCATGCCCTTCCTTCTCATTATTGGCAAATGCTAGAAGCTCATGAATAGATGAAAGGTTCCACTATGGGTGGTGGCTTGGTAGCTTGCAAACGGTTTGCTTCATAGATTGATATTTCTCTTGCAAACCACCCCACTACTATCGACTTTTACCAACTCATAACAAGGGGTTGATCTAGTCATAGGCACTGATTTCCTTAATCGCTATCTCCCTTTTTATTTTTCCACCAATGAAATGGTACTAACAATTGGTGGCTCACTTGTATATTCCTGCTCGTGAAAGGCTAAAGAAGGTTCTCAAACCTCTGGATGAGGATCTCCAAATTGTCAGCAAGTGTGTTCCCGCATCTCCTTTCATGCAAGCCCGGCCTAAATTTGTTCCCACACCTAAAGCCTCTTTGTTGCCAGGTGTGGGAGCAAATTTTGGCAGGGCCTGTGTGAAAGCATATGCAAGAACACACTTGCTGACAATTTGGAGATCCTGATCAAGAGGTTTGAGAACATTATCTAGCCTTTCACGAGCAGGAATATGCACAAACGAGCCACCAATTGTTAGTACCATTTCAGTGCCTATGACTAGGTCAACCCCTTGTGATTCGAGCTGGTAAAAGTTGATAGTAGTGGGGTGGTTTGCAAGAGAATATCAATCTGTGAAATAAACCATTTGCAAGCTACGAAGCCACCACCCATAGTGGAATCTTTCATCTATTCATGAGCTTCCAGCATTTGCCAACAATGAGAAGGAAGGGCATGGTATTTACAAACATTATATCTTGAGCTCATATCAACTAATGCTATGAGAAAATAAGGAATAATACCCTTAGGTTAGATTTGTACACGGATGAGCCAAGTTTTTACGGTTGCAGACAGGAGGAGTAGGTTGTTGAAAGAAATCATGTAGAGAAAAGACTGATGGATCACTAACCTTGTAATCTAGGGAGGATAAGAGTATAATGTACACTAGGTAAGGTGTTCACTAACCTTGTAATCTAGGGAGTCTATTGAGGTCTGGAGCTTTATACAATTGTCCATAATCATCTTAACATGTGCACGAAGACCATCAATACTAATACCTAGACTCTCAAACTAGTCAAAACAAGCAGGACAAGAGGGAGTACCATGGTTAACAAACTAGAGAGGTGGAGTTGGAGTAGAGAGGGTGGTAACAAGAGTTCACAAGAGTGGGGGAGGAAGAAAATTGGAAGAATCATGGACACTATGTGGAGGATGGAAGATGGACGGACCAGAATATTGATCTGTGGGAGGAAACCTGTACACTGGAGGAATTGATGGAGCTAAAGAGGAGTCAGAAAGTTCCTCAAAGATTTCAAAATCATGGGTATGGAAGCTGCGGCAAAAGCCACAACCACGAGCACGACCTCTATTGGAACTTCGCCCAATTGCAAGGGCATATACCTCAAGAAGAGGTGGTGCTTTTGGAGTGCCATCATCATTAGAAGTGCCAAAAGATATTTCAATATCAACACGGAGGGGGCCCCGACGATGGGGATAATTCATAAAACTATAAGTATTGGGGTCGTCTTCGTCAGAGCGAACAGAATAAAGATAATCATTGGAAGCATCATATGAATCATTATGCTTGAGCTGGCAGTGCAGGCACTGTGGAGTGTCAGATTCCAAGCGCTCGAGAAGGGATTCATCTGTTGTGCCTTGGGACACAACCTCCCAGCGATCAGGATGATTAACCTTTGCAAAAAATCCTTTGAGTTGACGTTGCTGAGAGTTACATGGCTATTTAGGATAGTCACGAGCAAAATGACCCTTTTTTTTTCAACTTAAACAGTCAAAGGAAGAGTTGCGATTACCACTAAATCAGTGACGATGAAGGAATCATTGAGGATAACAAGGATATCAGCAATGCCAGTGAAGCTTGTGGATTTTGGCAAAGGAGGAGGAAGAACCGCAGGCACATTTGGAAGAGCGGTGCTCTAAATAGCGAGAATGGCAAGAAGAGCTATAGCTGGCGAGGGACAAAAGTTCTAATGGCCAACAAGCTGCTTGCAGATGGCTGGAGATGCAATGTCAATCTTTTTTAATTTTTTGCGAAGAGAATACTCTATACATTGACGGCGGATATATACTTGGACCATCGAAATAAGTTGGCAAAAGTAAAATCTGCTATAGTAGGCCTTCTACCTCAAGGGGGTCACTATGTATAAACCCTCTATATCATGTGTGTTCAAGGCCTATATTTAAAATCCCTTATCTGTAAATTTTTTCATTAATAAAATGTACCCCTTTTCTATACAAATTTGTAAATTTTTTCCAAAACTATTTTAAATAGTCCATTATGTATATTTATTTCTGTAAATTTTAGAAATAAAAAATATCCTTCTGTTGAACTCACGTGATAGGGTTACATATGATGAGTGACCCCCCCAAGCCTTCTACCTGAAGAATGCCACAAAACTGGTTTTGTGGTACCACAAGGCTTCTATCAATGGAATGTCCTTCCTTTTGGCTTGAAGACAGCACTAGTTGAATTCCAAAAATTTATGGATTCAGTGGTCTTCAGCCCTTATCATTCATTTTGCTTAGTTTATATTGATGATATTCTTGTATATAGTAAGGATCTCCATTCCCATTTAAAACATCTGCGAATTGTATATGAGCTCTTAAGGAGCAAAGGTCTCATGCTCTCCGCAAATAAGATCATCAAGAGACTACAGAGTTTCTTGGTGTCCACATTCATAAGGGTGCCATTTAAATGCAAGACCATGTCCTCTAGGCCCTCCTTGTTTTTCCCGACGAGATATGCAATCGTACCCAATTGCAATGATTCCTTGGTTGTCTTAACCATATTTCTCCTTTCTATGAGCAGTTGGCAAAGTATCAGTTTCATCTCCAGCTCTGTCTATGCAAAGACGGTCCTCCTTGGGGCAAAGCCCAAACTCAAGCAGTCTGCCACATTAAACACAAAGTGCAAAAGCTAACCACTCTCAACATTCCCTCTACTAATGGCACTTTGATTATCAAAATGGATGCTTCCAATCAATTTTGGGGAGTAGTGTTACTTGGACGTACTCCTACTAGAGAGATTGTTTGTGCCTTTCGATCAGATATGTTCCAGGGCACTGAACTCAACTACCACTCAATTGAGAAAGAAATCCTTGCTATCAAGTGCACCATTCAAAAACTAGAGCTATTCATTTTAAATCAAGAATTCATTATCAGAATAGACAACCAAAATTTCAAAACCTTCAGCACACGCCGCATTGACAAACAAGTTGGAAAAGGTCGCCTTTCCCGTTGGCAAGAGTTCTTGACTATGTGTGATTTCACAGTAGAGTGGAAAAAAGGTAGCACCAATTTCCTTCCTGATATGCTATCACATGAAGGTGCTCCTTTCTGGGCTGCCCGCAACGGTGGTTTACTTCTGCCCACAAGAAATGGGCTTGGCAATGCATCTTTATCTCCTTGTCATGATGATTAGACACTGTCCATAACATATAAGACCTTCATCATGACTATGCACAAATATTCTATGGTGACTAGATGGTGCTTGTGGTCCCAGGTAAGACCTTCACCTTTATGTCTTGTCTTGTACAAATATTCTGTGGTGATTAGACATTGGTTATGGTCCCAGGTAAGACCTTTTAAAACAATCCTAACTTCAAATGAGCTCTCCATTTTATCCAATGCAGCTAAATTTGCAGAATGGGTTTCTGTCATATCTTGTATTCTATGTTTGCAGTCATTCTGCTTTTCCATGGTGTCTTTAAAGCTCTTGTGCTCATGGGATTCTTCAATCAAATTTAGAGGTGGTTCCATTGCTGAAGTAGAAGGGAGTGCCTCCATATTGACTTCATCGATTTCTTCTCCCTCTATTGCCTGTAAACAAATATGAGAGATTAGATTCATTATTTTTAAATTTAAATCTTATTTAAAAAATTGCATTTAGTTGAGAAATAGAGAGTTCATATCGCTAATTATTGTCATAGTGGCCTTTTTACATAACCCTATGAGCCATAATTATCAAAGAAGGCATCATCATCTTTCTCTTCATCCACCAACCTCTCTCTGAATGGGTCATGTAAGTCCATCTTTTCATCGTCATCAACTGGGACATTATGATCTTCAAGGTAATCATCCATGCCATCAGTGTCCTTGTGCTCTATCTCTTTTTCATAGCCTGTGGTTAGATCTGCTTGAAGCTGAAAATAAGCCGTGCTTGTTTTCAATAATATTTGTGGAGTTGCCTTTTCTGAGGAGATCCTCAAATAAATATCCCATCCTGCACAAGGTGACCTCCCAACCTGCCGGTAGCAAACTCTCCATCATGGTAAGCAAGAGATTCCCACTTTTTGCAGGACCTCCATAGTTGTTTTTTTATAATGTATGGACCTGGGAATATCTTTCTTTTCTAGCATCAATCTCAAATTATTTGAATTCCCTCTTATGTTCTTTTGTAAGGAGTGATCAGGGTTGGGACTCTGCATACACAAGAATAATGATTCAAGAGATTGAATCGCTATGCCACATTCTCTCTTGCCTCTCTTTGCTACATAAACACCACTATAGATCTTCAAATCTGATGAATATGCTCGCTCTAGAGTAACCTGCTTGGCTTCTTTGTCTTTTTTATCAACAAAAATGATAATGTTGCAAATTGCCACTTTACTAATGGTGGTATATACTATTCTATCAATGAAGTTATGGATATCATCACTAGAAACTTCATTGATAAAGAATAGTTGTGCTTATCCCATGCTAACTCATTCTTGATGAAGTCATCTTTTGAAACTCCCCTGAAGTTCACAAGCTTTCCAGACTCTGCCGTAACCTCTACATTGAATTGAAAGCTTTGGTACATATCTGTCGGCATCCTTATCTCACTGATTAATCTTTCCACATATGCAACCACCTGTTGTGGGATTTCTTTTCTCATGTAAGAGGTTACTATTTCTGACCCATCTTCATCATTTTTAATCCACCTATTTGCCCATAGCTTTGCCTTGGGTGTTGACAAAGAAGCTATATGCTTGACCACATTATAGTCAATGTTACAATGAGTAAGTGGAATTTGTTTCTTTGACAGCAAATACTTAATGGCACTATGGACTGCATCACGCCTCACCTGTACATTGATGCATTCTTCCATGCAGTGGTCTTTGTCTCTCTTTCCAAAAAACCATTCTTTCTTTAAAAGTTTTTGTGCTGCCATGGATGCCAAAATGCTCAGCAAAGACAACTCAAGGGTTTGTTTACGACTATATGCCATCCATAAACATGGGAAGTTGTTTCCCAAGAAGAATCTGATGAGTCTATCCTTGATTGTTCAGAATCTGATACTCCTCAGTGCCTTTCCTACCAATTACACGATTCTTATGATTACTCGCAGGATTACTCCTATACTATCCGCTTTGATGAAGATGACCCGCATGTGTATAGTTTAATGAATTATCCTCACCAACGAGATCCTTTCCAGATCGATATTGAGAGCTCTTCTACTAGTTCTAGTGACACTCTTGATGAGGAATCTCTTCCCGCATACTTTCCACTAGTCATGGGCCGTGGTCGAGGAGGTCAAGAAAAAGGTCGAGGCTTGAGTACCAATTTTTGCACCCACGACCTAGAAACATCTGAAGAACTCTCAGACTCCTCCCTTGCCTCTCCCACCTATCGACTTCCTCCAGCCACTCAATATTCTAGACCCATAGTATTCTGTCCTCCTCATTCAGTACATTCCCCTTCGCCATCTCCTACTCCTTCTGATCCTTTCAGTCCCCAACTTGATGATGCTCAATGACCATTGGCAGGATCTAACTCGATGATTATGTATCTAGCCTTTTTCAAGCAAATGAGTAGAAAAGCTTGCGTGCATCTCAACATACTCTCCTACTCATGTCCTCGATTCAAGACATGCAAGAAAAGTTTATCCAAGATTGCAGCAGTGACTCTCCTCTTGCATTCAAATAGATATTGCAACATCAGGTATCTCTTCCTCTTCAAGAACACTCAAAGCCATTAAAAGAGAGTCCTTATGGCTTCACATAGGAAGACCACATACTCTGCAACCAAGAGATCCAAGAACTCTTGGATATGAGACTCATCTCCCACTCTCATTCTTAATGGGCTATAGCCGCCTTCTATGTCAATAAGCATTCTAAAAAGAAGCATGGCAAGAAAAGATTGTTCATTAATTATAAGCCCCTTCATGCTTGTTTAGTTTTGGTTTCATATCCTATTCCCAATAAGGAGTATCTTATGCAGAAGGTCACTGGCTCCACAATCTTCTCCAAGTTTGATCTTAAAGCTGGTTTCAGGCAAGTTGGTCTTAATCCTGACGATAGACATAAAACTAGATTTGTGGTGCCTCAAGGGTTTTACCAGTAGAACGTCCTCCCTTTCGGCTTGAAAACTGCTCCAGTTGAGATCCAAAAATTCATGGATTCTATTTTTGGGGCTTACCATTCTTTTTGCTTGGTCTACATAGATCATATTCTTGTGTATAGCAAAGATGCCTCTACACATCTCAAGCATCTCATCACGGTTTATGATCTCCTTAACGCTAAGGGCTTAGCCCTCTTTGCCAAGAAAATTACTATCGGCTAGGAGACGATCGAGTTTCTTGGGGTGGATATTCATAAAGGTTGTCTCCAAATGTAGGACCATGTCTTAAAGGCTCTTCTTGCCTTCCCAGATGACATTCACGACTGCACACAACTTCAATGCTTTTTGGGATGGCTCAATCACATTTCCTCTTTTTATGAGCAGCTTGCAAAAGACCGTTATGTCCTCCAGCTCTATCTTCGCAAACATGGCCCTTCATGGGGTCCACCCCAAACACAAGCAGTCCAAAGCATCAAAGAAAAACTCTAACACCTTCTTGCTCTTACCATCCCTTTGGCTCATGGTCTATTAATTATTGAAACTGATGCTTCGGACAGTTTTTGGGGTGCTGTCCTACTCAAACGCACTCCTACTCAAGAGGTTATTTGTGCCTATCACTCTTGCACATTCCAAGGAGCTGAATGCAATTATCACTCTATTGAGAAAGAGATTCTGGCAGTTAAGCCTCAGGGGGGTCACTATATATAAACCCTCTATACCACGTGCGTTCAAGGCCTATTTCTAAAATCCCTTATCTGTAAATTTTTCATTAATAAAATGTACCCCTTTTCTATACAAATCTCTTTTTCCAAAACTATTTTAAATAGTCCCTTATGTATATTTATTTCTGTAAATTTTAGAAATAAAAAATATCCTTCTGTTGAACTCACGTGATAGGGTTACATATGATGAGTGACCCCCCCGAGAGTTAAGCATGCCATCCAAATGCTAGAACTCTTCATTCTCAACAAAGCCTTTGTTGTCCGCACCGACAATAAGAACTTCAAAAGCTTCTACACTAGATGAATTGGTAAACAAATTGGTCATGGCCGTCTCACTTGCTAGTATGAATTCTTCACAATGTATGACTTTACTGTGGAATGGAAGAAAGGGATTACCAATGTCCTTCCTGACATGTTGTCATGTGAAGGCGCTCCATATTGGCAAGCCCATAATGGTGGGCTCCTTCTCGCCACTAGCAATGGGCCGGGCTAGTCAGCCTGATGAGTCATGGTGATTACACACTGCCCATCTGGCCTTGTGCTCCCAAGCCTTTGTCTTCAGTTCTCTTCGCCCTTCAGCTTTCGTCTTTGTCTCCTCTTCTTGTATGCCTGCTCACTATCATTTCTTCACTATTACTTGCGAACTCTTCTTCACTTCAAAAGCTTCATCTCCTTTCCTGCACACATCTCCTCCTATAGCTTTTCCCATTTATGTTTGCATCGTCTATTCTTCTTCCCTCGACTTTGTTTTATCCCTTCCTCTCGACATCTTAGTAGGTTCTCATTCTTACTCCATCTAGTCATTTTTCTGTGCTCGCCCTTGCTTGATTAGGTCTCCTGTCTCATTCCCTTACTTGATCAGATATCCTTTTCTATGATCGCCCTTGCTTGATCAGATCTTCCATCTCATTCCCTTGCTTGATTAGATCTCTCATCTCATTGGTATCAGAGCATTGTTCATTCTTTGCTTGTTCTGAAAGTCACTACAACACTCCCCATTAAAGCCCAGAGAAAGGTGTGTTGAGGTTGAGCCCATCTGCATGAGGAATTGTGCAAAGTCTCCAATGCTTCATATTTCCAATGGCCGTTGTGATCCGATCATTCTCTTCCCGCTTTACCACTACTCCCTCCGCTTCGTCCTCTTCCAAAATATCCGATCCGAACGCTTCCTAGAACATGCCAATCATTGACCCTAAAGACATCTATAGGTTTTTTTCTTTTCATTATCGATCTCTCAAGCATGTAAAGGTTTTTGAAGTTGTCATAAATATTGTAGATGAAGGTTCTACTGGTGTATATCTCCCTTTGTTCACTCTGCCTGAGATTGATACTTTCCAGACTTCTGGATATCAATATATACATTATGCTTGCTGTGTTCTCCCTATAGAACCTCTGCTCCATATGGGTGTTAATGCCAGATGCATGGCCAGTATTGTAGATACTCACCATCTCCATCTTAAAGATGCTCGTATTGGTTTGATTCATGGTAATTTGAACCGTGAACCTATGCTCTAGCATAGGTTCATGCCTATGCTCGAAGAAGCCTATTCACAACTTCCTTCCTTCATGATCGAAGAAGCTCCTTCGAAGTTAGTGATCAAGGTTCGTGCTCCTTGTGAGCATGGTAAACACGCATGTGCCTGTCCTTTCCATCATCATCCTATGTGTCCATCGCAGGTGCCCCAAATGAAGTTCTTGACTTTACTTCAGATGCATCGACCTCTGTTCCGATTTTGCCTCCTGAGAAAGCCGAAGCTGTTCATGATTGAATATCCTCTACAAGTGCTGCTCGCTTTCCTTCTTATGCCAATCTCCAGTACCGCCAGACTACGGCAATAAATTAGTTGATGCAATCTCATACGAATTATGCAAATATTACTTCTTCCAAGCACCTTCATCCGATGCATATGGGCCGTCTAGTCCAATGGCCTCGCTCTACTACTTTCCAAGCCACATGTGAGGATGGCACACTTAAATCAATACATGCACCTTATGCATTGACTCCACAGGATGATGATGACATGCTTGTTGAACAATAACAATTGAATTGGTGTAATTATCATAATTAGGCTACATAGGTATGTCTTGATGCTTGATATTCAGCACTCTATGACCTCTAGCTTGCTGTTGGTAACCAGAATATTCATATGGTGCTCAATGAGCTCAAACACCTACATACAGGTCCAAGTTGTACCAAGCAAGATTCTATATATAAAGCCTTTTATCTTGTACTGCCTACTTTTGCCAGTCCTATCAATAACTCTTTGATTCCTCCCAGACGTCCTAGTCTTATGCTTTGGCCCATCTTCCCTCAGCTTGTTCATATTTTACCTACCACTCCAATCCCTTCCACAGCTTCATAGTCTATCCAGCTTGTTACTGATTCTTCCCACTTGTATGATAACACTTATCACTAGTGGGGCCACTGACGGGAATGGACTAATCCTACTCATTATGCTAATACCACTCCACGTGACCATTTTGTAGTTCCTGCTCCTTTGCAACCTGCAGATCCTTTTCCTTTGCCACCTCCTCAGCTTCCTCCGCTATCATCACCACCTGCTTCGTCTAGATCTGAGGCATCGTCCTCCATTGAGTTCACCACTCTATACATGAATCAAGGAGAAAAAGTAGAAGCAATGGACAAAGATCTAGTACCTCGGCAATAAGAGTAGCAACAGCAGCAAGAGCCACCACAGCAACCATGGCGTGGATGTCGTACTACATTTCATGATGCGCCTGGCTCCCAACTCATGCGTGCCGAACTCCAAACTCACTTCATGGATGGTGACCTCAATGAACATCCTGATTTGCAACAATGCTTGCAACACAAGCCTTTTCCTAGCTATATTCTTAATATTGATGTTGCTTCTCCACAAGCCATGAAAGATATCCTCAAAATCTTTTATGGCCACATGATGTCTCTTGTTACAGTGTACAGATGGAACCCCCATGATGCCACTGTAGAGACCACTAAAGGCTTCACTCGCGTTATAGGCAACTAGTGGGAGTCTCTTTCTAATGATTCTAGGGAATAGATATTCACCAGCGTGGATTTTAATCACAAACCAAATGAGCCCGATGCTTTGATCACGGTAATCTCCAATCAATTTTTGCCAACTTTCACAGATGATCATGCTCAGGCATCTAATGAGTATTCTACCCTAAAGTTTTGTGATTTATTCTAGCTTGAATTGTATATAATGCATAGGTACAACAGTTGGTCTATCAAGCTGGTCTCTTTTGTGACACTTTTGCAAAACGTCATTATCGGTACAGTCTTCCTCATCATCTCGATGTTGTCATGGCACTCCTTGAAGCATCAACCAATATTATAAATATTGATAATATCCCTCAAGAAATTCAAACCATAGCAGACTTTACATTTGCTAATCTCTTCCAGATGGTACAAGTCTACATCAGGCACCAATGTACAAAGCATCCGCTTTATAAGAAGCTCAAACAAATCAGCATTACCTCTACAATCTGTGAACAATTTGTTGGCCAGAAGCAATTCTATCCTCCTGAGCACACCAAATCCTCTCTTTCTCGTAGTTCTCACTCCCATAGATCTAAGTGCTTGTGTGGTTCCACCTCTTTTCCTAAACTTTGCTGGTTTTGCTGGCACAAAAGATATTCTAGGCACCCTCAACGTTTTCTCTGCCGACAACCATTTCGGGCCACCAAAGACTCCGGCTACTTCATCTATGGTAAGAAAGGTTATTTTGCTAAGGATTGTATAAGAAAACCCCCCAATGCTCAGCAAAGACAACTCAAGGGTTTCTTGACGATTGTACACCATCCAAAACAATGGGAAGTTGTTTCCCAAGGAGAATCTGATGATTCTATCCCTTAATGTTCAAAATCCGATACCCCTTAGTGCCTTTCCTGCCAATTACATGATTTTTATGATTACTCATAGGATTACTCCTATACTATCTGCTCTGATGAACATGACCCCCATGTGTATAGTTTAATGAATTATCCTCACCACTAAGGTCCTTTCCATATCGACATTGAGATCTCTTCTACTAGTTCCAGTGACACTCCTGATGAGGGATCTCTTCTAGCATACTTTCCGCCAGTCATGGGCCGTGGTCAAGGTCGAGGCTTCAACTGCAGTTTTTGCACATACGACCTAGAAACATCAGAAGAACTCTCAGAATCCTCTCTTGCCTCTCCCACCTATCGACTTCCTCCAGCCCCTCAATATTTTGGACCCATAGTATTCTGCCATCCTCATTCAATACATACCTCTGTTCCATCTTCTAGCCATCTACCTCCTCCTTTCTAGCACACCCCTGTGACTAATATTTCCGCTCGGGGTCCTCCTCACCAACTTGTGTTCCTTGCACCTCGGTCGACTTCTCAACACCCTACCTGCCATGATCAATTCAAAAATTTGGGTATCCACATCGAAGGTCTTCGAGTCCATCTCAATATTATTACCAACAACTAAACTAAACTCTAGACCTCGATTGATTCACTTGATCGCAAGGTAGGTGAACACCTCACCCAGTGAAAGCTCTATTCTCTTGCTACTAACCCTAGCCCCTCTACTAGTGTGTTCTCCTTGCAGGACTTCTTTACTTAGCTAGCCTCTCCTTTTTGTAATCCTATGAAGACTTGGCTCATCAATGTCCAGCTCCAACCTCCTAACCTTCCACCATATTCCTTAGTTGCTCTTGTCGATACGAGCTCCAAATTCAACATCTGTAAATATCATGCCCTTCCTTCAGTTTGCTCACAAGAACTCGAATCTCATGATCAGATGTGTGGTTCTTCTATGGGTGGTGGAGTTATCGCCTACAAACAAGAGAAGCCTATTCACAACTAGTAATATCTGTAATCCTATGAACACCTCACCCAGTGTAAGTTTTATTCTCTCGCCACTAACCCTGGCCCCTCTACTAGTGTGTTCTCCTTGGAGTCATCACTGGCTACAGCAACCCTGATTCCTTAGCATCCATCCTCCCTCAACATGCCATCAAAGCTTCTCACACAGGAGCGCATCGGTGGGGGAGGCAGTGCCATCTATTGTATCAGTTTTATAGTAACAAAATTTTGATTCTCCATACTATCTGCTTTTCTCTCTTGCATACGAGATCCTATGATCGTTTGAGCATAGACATTGTATTGTTTTCTTACATGGTATCAGAGCTTGGGCTCTAGCAATAAGATTCGGTAGTGTGTTTCTGTTTGTGAGCAGATTGTGAGAGATGGCCTAGACCGCAAGACTGGGAATCCCACCGTTCGACGAAAGTGGAAAGTTGGATGGCACTAACTATCCACTCTGGAAGTTCAAGATGATGAAGACCATCCTAAGCACATACGAGCTTTGGGATACTGCTAGTGGAGTGGACGTGAAGCCAGACCGAATCCAGCCAATGCAGAACAATAAATAGTACCAATTACGAATGAGATTCTTACGTGGACAAGAAGAAATGGAGATGCATTGTATTCTATTGTCTGCAGTGTAAGTGATTCTGTCATGGTGTTAGTTCAACATGTCACCACAGTGGAGGAGGCATGGATGGTCTTGAAAAGTTAGTATGAGACCACGAATTAGATGTAGATTCAGAATATGGAGACTCAACTCGTGAACGAGAAACTTTCTGAGTATAAAACGGTAGAGAAGTTCATCTCTAGGGTGAAGAATCTGCATAATCCGATGACTGTGATTGGCATCACAATCACCAGCAAGAATCTAGCACGAAGGTGCATACGAATTCCCCCACCAAAGTACGGCGGTCTTGTTACAGCACTGAATACGTAAAATAGAAATCTGCCCCTCAACTTTGAGGATCTCGGCACAATGCTTCTGGAGGAGGAGATGTGTGAAAAGATGAGGACTAGTGAAGATTCAGCTTTCTCGGCTAGATCAAAGAAAGGTAAGGGTAAGGACTCTGGTAACCCATCTTCTTTTGATGATAAAAAGAGAAAGAAGAAGATCAAGTGCTTCTATTGCAACAAGGCAGGGCACAAGCAGAATGAGTGCCAGAAGAAGATTGCAAATGAGAAGAACATAGTAAAGAAAGAGTCCAGTAATAGCATGCAGGCAGTACTAGTAGAGCTGTTCATAGCAATTGAGGAGATTTGCATGGAGGCAATTCATGTACCTATGGATGAACCTTGGATTATTGATAGTGGTGCATCACGCCACATACCAGTCGAAAGGATTGGTATCCGGTAGGGAATAATATCCTGGTAGTAGTCAGCAATGATGCAAAATGTCCAGCAAAAGGAAAAGGTACGATTGCTCTCAAGTCAGATGGAGTTGTAAAACGGTTGTCTGATGTTCTTTATGTGCCAAATATCAAGAGGAACTTGTTCGTTTCTATGATCATGGATCGGGACCTCAAAGTTCACTTCGATAAGAATGGCGCACAGATTTTGCATCTTCAAGGGAAGGTCATTGGTAAAGGTACATGGTGCAACCTCGGGGGGGTCACTATGTGTAAACCCTCTATATCACGTGTGTTCAAGGCCTATATTTAAAGTCCCTTATCTGTAAAAAATTTCATTAATAAAATGTACCCCTTTTCTATACAAATCTGTAAATTTTTTCCAAAACTATTTTAAATAGTCCCTTATGTATATTTATTTCTGTAAATTTTAGAAATTAAAAAAATCCTTCTGTTGAACTCACGTGATAGGGTTACATATGATGAGTGACCCCCCCGAGGGTGCAACAACATCTACGAACTCTCACCTTTTAGTGCTCGAGCCGATGTGAGTAACACTAATCTGTGGCATGAGAGGTTTGGTCATCTAAACCTTAGTTCTTTAAAGGAGATGCATAAAAGTGGAATGATCGCAGACCTACCAGAAATTACAAATCTGCCCGATGTATGTGAAGCTTGCATGATGGTGGGCAAGCAGCATCGGCAGCCCTTTCTTAAAGAGGCCAGTAGGGCAAAGGCTCTCATCCACATGGACCTCTATGGAAAGATGGAGACGGAAGCTTTGGGTGGTTCCTACTACTTCATGATGCTGATCGATGACTATAGTAGAAGAATATGGATATACTTCCTGAAGACTAAACATGAGGCTTTTAGTAAGTTCAAATAATGGCATGTAATGGTCGAGAAAGAAATGGGGAGGAAGGTGAAGAAGTTGAGATCAAACAGAGGTGGAGAGTTCACATCAAGTGAATTCGAAAGTTACTGCAAAAGTCACGGGATTAAGAGGCACAAACCCCCACCACATACATCACAGCAAAATGGAGTAGCAGAGCACAAGATGCGCATCATCTGTGAAATGGGTAGGAGTATGATGAAAGGAAAAGATTTGCCAAAGACTTTCTGGGCTGAAGCATGTAACATGGCAGTTTACATTCTGAATCGTAGCTACACAAAGGCTGTAAATGGGATGAATCCACTGCAGGCCCTTTTTGGTAAGAAACCTTCAATTGCACATTTCAGAGTTTTTGGATGTGATTGTTTTGTGCATGTCCCTGATGCTAACAGGACCAAATGGGAACCGAAGAGCTAGAAGTGTATTTTCTTGGGCTACAATGAAGAGGCGCAGGGTAACTATCTCTATAATCTTGTTACCAAGAAGGTAATAGTAAGTCACGATGTGGTCTTCTTAGAATAGCCGCATCAATTGGAGGAGGATGCTTCCTTCCCAGACAACCAGGACCAGGATATCCATCCAGTACAACCACCAACAGCAGACCGAACTCCCCCAACGGTGCTTGGGAGGATTCAAGATAAAGAAGAGGAAGAAGAGCCTATAGAACCACAATGGCAATGACCATTCCTGAAGTGGGTAAAGTAGCTTTTGGATGGCAGAGAACCTCGAGCCATTGAGGAACCATCCGAACACCGCCGGTCCAAGAGATTAGAGGAGCAAAGAAGGGTGCGAGAACACTTGGTCAACTATGCTTTGATGATAGAGGTGATCTGTGCTAAAGAACCCAAGTATATTGAAGAGGCACAGGGCGATGATAGGTGGATGGAGGCTATGCAGTCAGAGTATGGCTCCATAATGAAGAACAACACTTGGGACCATGTGGATCGACCACCAAAACACAAGGTAATTAGCACCAAGTGGGTGTACAAGACCAAGCACAAGTCCGACGGCATGTTGGGGCAGGGCGAAAAAAGCTTTGCAGGTAACGACTAGAGTTTACGGGAGAGGGATTCGAACCCTTAACCTTTGGTCTTTTATCCAAAGACCATTGTTCTACCATTTAAACTAGTCTCCTGTTTTTCCTCACAAGAGGGCAGGGGCGGGCCATATGCTTCGTATTGGTACGGAGAGGGAGATCTCTAACCTCGCCATACGTGGTAGTAATCGCTATGTTGCGAAGGAGACGTTATTGGCTTACAGGGAACCGCTTCCTGCAAAGCCTAGCTAATCCTTCTATTATACCCAATTCCGTGGGACCCAGAGCTATATCGTTCCATCTCTAGAATTCCGTGTAGTGCATGCATGCTTCAGAGCACTGAATGGGATTCGAACCCGGTAGCTCCAATTTAGCTATCAGTGCTGGGGGGAAAACCAATCTATGGATCCTTTTTCTGATCCTTTTTCTAATCCTGATCCTTTTTCTGATCCTTTTTCTTGCTTGGTTTTAAACCAAGCATGCTTCTCGGGGTGTTGAAGCATTGAACCTCTATCACCTGGCCCGGGATTTGGTGAAATTCCTCATTTCTCAGGCTTAAATGATCATTTCGAATGGACAACGCAGAAGTCGTATCCCCTTCCCTTCCGTATCCGCTCTTGATACTCGCCGGCCCGTTATTTCTACTCACTATAGTGCTCCCCTGCCTGCTATTTCACTTCAGTGCTCCCCTGCCCGCGTAACATTACGAGAGGGTTAAGAGAAGCGACGGCGGCGATGTAACAAGAGGAAGCTAGAAAAAAAGGGCTATGAGAATATGAGGGACTCCCTTCTAAGAAAAAGAAAGTGTCGATTGCCTATTCTTTAAGCACTCATGAGAAACTAATCTCTCCTAAGGAACCCGTATAAGAGGTATTCATTTCTAACAATCCTAAAGTCTTTAAGGTTTTGACCATTTTGTGTAACCACTGAGATGCCCCAAAAACACTGGAGTACGGAAAGGAAACACTGGTGTTAAAGCATTCTTTGTTGAGAACCACATCCTGTTCTTCCTGGATGGATGATTTGCTCTGCTCGACGCCATCGTGCGAAAGTTGTTTTCACAATTTGGGAATTCAACTGATTTTAGGTGATCCATCTTTATGTAACATAACATGAGGGGTGCTATGAAAAACACGTAACCGACCGGATTGCGTGAAATGGGTAGATCGATCTGGTTGGGGCATTCTTTGGAACTTCAGGAAGAATCATCCAGGGTTGTGGTTTTTTCTTCTTCATGCCTATAGAGGTTAAAGGCCCCTGCCTGCCTCCAACAACCCTATGCTACTGGATCACTGCCCCAGTGCTTCACTCGACTGGACCCCTTCAAACCCCTGGATTTTAGCTGATAACTCTCCAGCCCCCTTCATTGAGGAATTATGGTGGGATGCCGAGGTCTACTGCCGGTTTTTCCACCGAGCCCACGGGAAAACGTGAAGCGTTTCGCCCAACCTTTCAGGCCTTCCGAGTTCTACCACTGATTCACTGTCACGAAGGTCCACCAGTCCTTCATGGGAAGTATGGGTCGATGCCGAAGGTTGGTATGTGGATGGCTGTCGTTAGGAAGGTGTTGGATGTACGCCGGCCTTTCCTATAGCTTCTTTTTCAATCGAGGGAAATATCCAGGCTTATTAATGTCCCTAGTGTGAATCAAACCTTCCCTTTAGAGATAGCCTGGTTCATCGGTCTGTCGAATGTGAAATTCTCGGGACGGGATTCCCCAACTGAATCCTCGCCGGCGGGCGTACAAGGCTCGGCTCGTGGCACAAGGATTTGCACAGGTACATGGTTTGTGAAGATAGTGGGAGAGAGGGAAGGAGTCTCACTTGAGGCTTTCTCACATGCACAATGGGGGAATACACACAAAGGTGGAGGCTGAAAACAGTTTTCCTCTTCTTAGTTGTGAAAGCCAAAAGAACTCTAGTACAAAGAAATAGAAGAACCCTATATGTGGGTCTCAAAACCAAACTCAACTAACTAAGGTGGCATGCTAACTGAGCCACGAACTAGTGTAGATAAGGATAGTTGTCATCCAGCTATTATTCATGGGCGGTGTACCAACTGCATCTGTAGCTAACAAGTCGGTGACATAAATGCACAACGGTCACCCTGGCATATCGCGAGTGGAGCTCGATATCTCAACACTCCCCCTCGAGCTCAATCCCAATTCCTGCACACCAAGCAGGTCTCTGAACTTGCGCAGCTTCTCTGCGCCCAATGCTTTTGTGAAGATGTCAGCTACCTGATCCTCTGTGCTGACATAAACTAGATCAATAAGACCTAGTAACACTTTCTCCCGCACATAGTGATAATGCACCTCAATGTGCTTTGTTCTAGCATGAAAGACTGGGTTCTTTGCCAAGTGTATACTGCTCATGTTGTCACAATAAATGACAACTAGCCCCTGATGCATATCATAGAGTAGCTTATGCAACCAAGCTACCTCACATGCAGCCATTGCTGCACCCCTGTACTCAGCCTCTGTGCTCGACAAGGCAACTGTAGGCTGTTTCTTGCTGCTCCAAGTGATTGCAGCACTCCCAAAAGATAACACATACCCACTAGTAGATCGTCTATCAGAAATACTACCAACCCAATCAGCATCAGTGTATCCATGCAACTGTATCTAAACCCTAGCCTCATAAAATAGTCCATACTGCAATGTGGACTTCACATACCTGAGTATGCGTCTAGCCACATCCAAATGCGGTTTCCTTGGAGCCTGCATATATAAACTGACTTACCAACCCAACAGCATATCTCAAATCTGGCCTGGTAATAGTCATGTAAATCAAACTTCCTATTATGCATCTGTACATATCTGGGTCTTCCAGAAGCTCACCTGCATCTACGCTCAGCTTCACATTCTGCTCCAAAGGAACTAAAATAGGCTTACAGCCTGTCATCCCATATTTGGACAGCATGTCCAGTCCATACTGCCTCTGCAAGAGCTGTATCCCACTTGGTGATCTAATCACCTCAATGTTGAGATATCAAGCTCCACTAGCGATATGCCAGGGTGACCGTTGTGTATTTATGTCAACTGGAGATGCGGTTGGTACACCGCCCATGAATAATAGCTGTGTGACAGCTATCCTTATCTACTCTAGTTTGTGGCTCAGTTAGTATGCCACCTTAGTTAGTTGAGTTTGGTTTGAGACCCACATATAGGGTTCTTCTATTTTCTTTGTACAAGGTTTTTTTTGGCTTTCACAACTAAGAAGAGGAAAACTGTTTTCAGCCTCCACCTTTGTGTGTATTCCCCCATTGTGCTTGTGAGAAAGCTACAAGTGAGACTCCTTCCCTCTCTCCCACTATCTTCACATGGTATCAGAGCCTTGTTCGTGGTAAGGAGCTCAAGAAAGCAGTCCAAGTTCGCAGTGTCCTGGTAAGAGGACAAGTGTTGCTTTCCTTTTTCGAGTTTGGGAGCAAATCTTTGCAGGTAGCACAGCCGGAAGTGCAAGAGTGCACTGTCTCAGATTGAGACGCCCTTCGCGGTGTGGCGAGAGGGCATTATATGCTGCATTTTGGAGGTCATTTCGGGGCCCGTTTTGGAGGCGGAAGTTCTCCGCAGGCACTCAGAAAAAGGCCCTATTTTTGTTGTGCGAGCACTACTTGGCTAGTCGGTGAAAAGTTGCCGCAGAAATTGCATCGTATGCCTATGCGCAAAGACATTGGGAGTTGCAGATTCATGCTTGTTGCCTGTTGATGCAAAATCGTCAGTTTTGCAGATCTGCCCGTGTGAGGCAAAAGCTGTGTTTTTTTGCAGTGAGAGAATATTTTGCAGTGTTCTGTAATGGCATCTGATTCTCTTTCATAGATTGTCACTGAAAAGCTTGACAAGAACAACTTCCAGGCATGGAAGTTTAGAATGACGAATTTCTTGATGGGAAAAGGCTACTGGGAGTTCATTATAGGAAATGAAGAAGAACCTGTTCTTCCTAATGTTCCCAATCAACAGGAAATGCAGGCATTCAAAGGATGGCATGAGAGAGCCAGGAAAGTTATGTATTGGCTGTCTATCAGTATTTCGGACTCCATGATTGTGCATATTTAGGATGCAAGTACGCCAAAGGTGGCATGGGATACGTTGGCTAAAATGTACACAGCACAAATACGCAGGCCAGGAAAATGCAAGTATGCCAAAGGTGGCATGGGATACGTTGGCTAAAATGTACAGCACAAATACGCAGGCCAAGAAAATGCAGCTCATATTTTCTCTCTGCACAATGTGCAGAGAGAAAATATGAGCATCAATGACTACCACATGAAGGTGAAGAAAATTGCGGATGCACTTGCTTCCATTGGGTCGCCAATGGATGATGACGATTTAGTTTCTGTGACCTTGAATGGTCTAGGAAAGGATTATGCACAGTTTCGGACATCCATTGTCGTCCGTGAAAAATTTCTTGATTTTGAGGAGTTGATTGCTCTTCTAATTTCTGAAGAGCAGAGAAATGGTGGTGCATCTTCTTCAGCAAGAACTTCAAAAGAAGCTGTCTTCTACTCAAATGCTGGCAGAGGTAGAGGCAGAGGTAGAGGAGGCCGATCTGCAGGCCGTGGTAGAAATCAAAATATGCAGCAAATGCAAGAGAACCAGTCCTATGCAGGAGGACGTGGTAACTCTAGAGGCAGGGGGAGCCAAAGAGGCCGTGGTGGATGGCAGAGAGGCCAAAATGCAAACAACAATGTTGAATGCTACTATTGTGGCAAAATGGGGCATATGGCTAAAGACTGCTACAAAAAGCAGAATGACATTATGAATGGAAAATTGGGTCCAAGTTGGATCCAAAAGCTGAGAAGTGCGTCTTTATTGGTTATTCTCTGCAGCAGAAAGGGTATAGATGCTATAACCCTTCTACACGTAAGTTCACAGTGAGCAGAGATGTTGTTTTTGATGAGATGAGTAGCTGGTATAAACCAGTAAATGTGATGATTGATGTAGATGCACAAAATGGTAATGCTGCACAGAATTCACAGCAGCAATCACAAAACATCAGTGGACCTGGAGTGTCCTCTAGCAGTGGTTCACATACTTCGCCATGGACAGGCAGATTGAGATCAGGAGAATCTCCTCAAAGCAATGCAGAGAGTGGTATGCAGGTATCACAAAAAGGAAAAGAGAAGGTAGATCAGCCATGTTTGATGTGAATGCAGGTCACTCTTATGTGGATGGTGAATCCAGTGGCTCAGAGCAGAGCATTGATGATGAGTTGGGTATTCCTTCTGTTGTTACACCTGGAGTAAGGAAGACCAGGGATGTTTTGAGAGCACCTGGAAGTGAGCCTATTTTGCGCAGGTCTACCAAGGTTAGGTATCCTGTGGATAGGCTAAAATATGATGGATTTACAGCCATTCACTATGCCTATATGGTCAAGTGATACAGGAACCAGAACCCACTTCTTTTGAGCAAGCCATGGGAAATGAAAAATGGGAGAAAGCCATGGATGAAGAAATGGATGACTTGGATGCTAATGCTACATGGGAATTGGTGCCTTTGCCTAAAGGCAAGAATGCAATTGGCTGTAAGTGGGTTTATAAGATCAAGCACAATGCAGATGGTTCTGTGAATAGATACAAGGCAAGATTAGTTGTCAAGGGGTATGCACAGACATATGGCATTGATTATGAAGAAACTTTCAGCCCGGTTGCAAGAATGGCAACCGTAAGAGCAGTCATTGCTATGGCTGCATCAAAGGGATAGTCTTTACATCAGATGGATGTAAAGAATGCCTTCTTGCATGGTGATTTGCAAGAACAGGTCTTTATGGAACAGCCAGCAGGTTATGTTCATGCTATTCATCTTGAGTTTGTTTGCAGGTTGAAGAAAGCCTTGTATGGCTTGAAGCAAGCACCTAGAGCATGGTCTGACAAGATAGGACAATATCTTGTCACTATTGGCTTTCAGATTTCCAAGGCAGATTTCTCACTCTATGTGAGAAAAACAGAGAAAGGGATTGTGCTGCTTGTCATTTATGTTGATGATTTGATCATCACAGGTGATAGTGATGAACATATCCTTCATGTGAAAATGCTATTGAAGCAGAAGTTTGAGATGAAGGATTTGGGAGAGCTGCGTTATTTCTTGGGCATTGAGGTGATTAGATCACCAAGTGGGATACAGCTCTTGCAGAGGCAGTATGGATTGGACATGCTATCCAAATATGGGATGACAGGCTGTAAGTCTATTTCAGTTCCTTTGGAGCAGAATGTGAAGCTGAGCGCAGATGCAGGTGAGCTTCTGGAAGACCCTACTATGTACAGACACATAGTAGGAAGTTTGATTTACATGACTATTACCAGGCCAGATTTGAGCTATGATGTTGGGTTGGTAAGTCAGTTTATGCAGGCTCCAAGGAAACCGCATTTGGATGCGGCTAGACGCATACTCAAGTATGTGAAGTCCACATTGCAGTATGGACTATTTTATGAGGCTGGGGTTCAGATACAGTTGCATGGATACATTGATGCTGATTGGGCTAGTAGTATTTCTGATAGACGATCTACTAGTGGATATGTGTTCTCTTTTGGGAGTGCTGCAGTCACTTGGAGCAGCAAGAAACAGCCTACAATTGCCTTGTCCAGCACAGAGGCTGAGTACAGGGGTGCAGCAATGGCTGCATGTGAGGTAGCTTGGTTGCATAAGCTACTCTATGATATGCATCAGTATACAGATGGGCCAGTTGTCATTTATTGTGACAACATGAGCAGCGTACACTTGGCAAAGAACCCAGTCTTTCATGCTAGAACAAAGCACATTGAGGTGCATTATCACTATGTGTGGGAGAAGGTTTTACTAGGTCTTATTGATCTAGTTTATGTCAGCATAGAGGATCAGGTAGCTGACATATTCACGAAAGCATTGGGCGCAGAGAAGCTGCGCAAGTTCAGAGACCTACTTGGTGTGCAGGAATTGGGATTGAGCTCGAGGGGGAGTGTTGAGATATTGAGCTCCACTTGCGATATGCCAGGGTGACCGTTGTGTATTTATGTCACCGACTTGTTAGCTGGAGATGCGGTTGGTACACCGCCCACGAATAATAGCTCTGTGACAACTATCCTTATCTACTCTAGTTTGTGGCTCAGTTAGTATGCCACCTTAGTTAGTTGAGTTTGGTTTGAGACCCACATATAGGGTTCTTCTATTTTCTTTGTACAAGGTTTTTTTTGGCTTTCACAACTAAGAAGAGAAAAACTGTTTTCAGCCTCCACCTTTGTGTGTATTCCCCCATTGTGCTTGTGAGAAAGCTACAAGTGAGACTCCTTCCCTCTCTCCCACTGCCTTCACACTCAATGCCCAAGAAATAACGCAGCTCTCCCAAATCCTTGATCTCAAACTTCTGCCTCAATAGCATTTTCACATGAAGGATATCTTCATCACTATCACCTGTGATGATCAAATCATCAACATAAATGACAACTAGCATAATCCCTTTCTCTGTTTTTCTCACATAGAGTGAGAGGCATAGTGAATGGCTGTACACATCATTTCGTTCTTCTGCACTTGTCACAGAATTGGTCATATGCTGCACCATAAATAGATGCTCATTTCTGTCATCACCCTGCCTACTAAAAGATGCATAATTGCCTTGCTGCAATTTTCCATTCATAATGTCATTCTGCTTTTTATAGAAGTCCTTAGCCATATGACCCATTTTGCCACAATAGTAGCATTCAACATTGCTGTTTGCATTTTGGCCTCTCTGCCATCCACCACGGCCTCTTTGGCTCCCCCTGCCTCTAGAGTTACCATGTCCTCCTGCATAGGACTGGTTTTCTTACGTTTGTTGCATATTCTGATTTCTACCATGGCCTACAGATCGGCCTCCTCTACCTCTACCTCTACCTCTGCCAGCATTTGAGTAGAAGACAGTTTCTTTTGAAGTTCCTCCTAAAGAAGATGCACCCCCATTTCTCTGCTCTTCAGAAATTAGAAGAGCAAACAACTCTTCAAAATCTGGAAATTTTTCACGGACGGCAATGGATGTCCGGAACTGTGCATAATCCTTTCCTAGACCATTCAAGGTCACAGAAATTAGATCATCATCTTCCACTGGCGACCCAATGGAAGCAAGTGCATCTGCAATTTTCTTCACCTTCATGTGGTAGTCGTTTATGCTCAAATTTTCTCTCTGCACATTGTGCAACTCCTGTTTGAGCTGCATTTTCTTGGCTTGCGTATTTGTGCTGTACATTTTTGCCAAAGTATCCCATGCCTCCTTTGGCGTACTTGCATCCTAAATATGCACAATCATGGAGTCCGAAATACTGATAGACAGCCAATACATAACTTTCCTGGCTCTCTCATGCCATCCTTTGAATGCCTGCATTTCGTGTTGATTGGGAACATTAGGAAGAATAGGTTCTTCTTCATTTCCTGTAATGAACTCCCAATAGCCTTTTCCCATCAAGAAATTCGTCATTCTAAACTTCCATGCCTGGAAGTTGTTCTTGTCAAGCTTTTCAGTGACACTCTGTGAAAGAGAATCAGATGCCATTACAGAACACTGCAAAATATTCTGTCACTGTAAAAAACACAGCTTTTGCCTCACACGGGCAGATCTGCAAAACTGACGAAAGTGGTATTTCACCACACAGTCACTTCCTAGTGACGATCTTGCATCAACAGGCAACAGGCATGAATCTGCAACTCCCAATGTCTCTGCGCACAGGCATACAATGCAATTTCTGCGGCAACTTTTCATGGACCTGCAGAATAGTGGTCGCACAGCAAAAATAGGGCCTTTTTCTGAGTGCCTGCGGAGAACTTCCGCCTCCAAAATGGGCCCCGAAATGACCTTGAATCAGAAAAATAAAGTCACATATAATGCCCTCTCGCCACACCGCGAAGGGCGTCTCAATCTGAGACAGTGCACTCTTGCACTTCCGGCTGTGCTACCTGCAGAGATTTGCTCCCAAACTCGAAAAAGGAAAGCAACACTGGTCCTCTTACCAGGACACTGCGAACTTGGTTTGCTTTCTTGAGCTCCTTACCATGAACAAGGCTCTGATACCATGTGAAGATAGTGGGAGAGAGGGAAGAAGTCTCACTTGAGGCTTTCTCACATGCACAATGGGGGAATACACACAAAGGTGGAGGCTGAAAACAGTTTTCCTCTTCTTAGTTGTGAAAGCCAAAAGAACTCTAGTACAAAGAAATAGAAGAACCCTATATGGGTCTCAAAACCAAACTCAACTAACTAAGGTGGCATACTAACTAAGCCACGAACTAGTGTAGATAAGGATAGTTGTCATCTAGCTATTATTCGTGGGCGGTGTACCAACCGCATCTGTAGCTAACAAGTCGGTGACATAAATGCACAACGGTCACCCTGGCATATCGCGAGTGGAGATCGATATCTCAACATGGTTTTGATTATCAAGATACTTTTGCTCCCACAGCTTGACTAACCACAATTCACAATGTTTTGGCTTTAGCAGCACAGGAAAATTGGCCCGTGTTTTAGATGGATGTAAAATCCACCTTTCTGAATGGAGATCTATAGGAGGAGGTATACATGGAACAACCACCAGGTTTTGTGATCCCCGGTTCAGAAGGTAAAGTCTGTAAACTGAAAAAGGCACTTTACGGGCTGAAATAGGCGCCATGAGTGTGGTACCAGTGGATTAATGCCTACTTTCTAGAAAACGGGTTCAGGAGGAGCCCATCTGATGCAAATTTGTATATCTACAGAGAAGGAGGCAGGTGTATGATCATGGTCCTTTATGTGGACGACCTTGTCATAATAGGGAACCATGAAGAAAAGATCTTGTAGACAAAGCAGTTGCTAGGAAGAGAGTTTGAAATGACAGACCTTGGACTAATGCATTTCTATTTAGGGATTGAAGTTTGGCAAGAGCCAAAACAGATCTTCATTTCACAGCTGAAGTATGCTGGAAGCATTTGGCTTAGCTGAGTGCAACAGTTGGCACCCCTATGGAGGTTGACATGAATCTCTCAAACAAGGATTCATCACCACTGGTGGACGAAGTGGAGTATAGAATGCTTGTTAGCAGTTTGATTTACTTGTGCAACACATGGTCAGACATCAGTTTTGCGATTGGTGTACTAAGAAGGTTTTCCAATAAGCCTTGGGAGAACCATTGGAGGGCAAGGATGCGGGTGCTAAAATACATCAAAGGCACACTTGATTATGGCATCACCTATACCAAGGGCAACACCTTGACCAGATTCTGTGACTTGGATTGTGCAGGAGACGTGGATAGCAGGAGATCAGTGACATGTTACTGTTTCTCACTTGGATCTGGAGCTGTGTCATGGGTCAATAAGAAGCAACCTATAGTTGCTCTTTCTTCTACCGAGGCTGAGTACAAATCAGCATGTTTTGCTTCTTGTGAGGCAGTGTGGTTGAGGAGGATTTTAGGGGACATGGGTGCAGTGCAAAACAAACCTACGCAGTTATCATATGACAATCAGAGTTGCATGGCAATTGCAAAGAACCCTGTGTACCACGCTCACACAAAACACATTGAGATTCAATATCACTTTGTACACGAGCTCATCATAGATGGAGAGGTTGACTTGGTGTACTCTCTGACTACAGAGAATATTGCAGACATCTTCACGAAGGCTCTTGGAAGAGACTTGCTAGAGAGGTATCTTCATCGACTTGGCATTGGGCCAAAAAAGTAAGTTCACTTGTGGGTGGACATTGAGGGGGGGTGTTAGATATCAATGCTCCACTCCCATGTAACTACGCAGGAACCAGCTAACTCTACTTGTAAACCCCCCCATATGAGGAGAAGGCATTTCTGTAGTTAGGTTATCTGGTAGGTCCTAGTTTGGACACCAGATGGGGGCCATGTGTGGTGTGATGGCTGGATGGCTTCAGATAGAGTTAGCACACTGCCAACTAGGCTACATGCAAGTGTGGGAAGGCATCCCATGACTGACCGCATTGAGGGTAGATGGAGCATTTCCCGAGGTAGCCCACTCTCAGGTTGCAAGGCCTGTTTGGAGCCCCTGATGATCTTGGATGGCTCTAGGCCAAACGGTGACCATAGGTCAGTTGCTCTATTTTGTGCCATGGTTCTAACGTGTGGTCAATGGACTATTTTGGGACCGACCTCCAGTCGGTCGTTTTGGGATGATTGGGTCGGTCTCTCAATTGAGTCTAACTGACTACGACTGGTGGCTATATAAGAGCAAGCCCATGAAGCCCATATTCATCACTGGGTATAGCAACCCTGATTCCTTAGCATCCTGAGGGGGGTCACTCATCATATGTAACCCTATCACGTGAGTTCAACAAAAGGATATTCTTTATTTCTAAAATTTACAGAAATAAATATACATAAGGGACTATTTAAAATAGTTTTGGGAAAATTTTACAGATTTGTATAGAAAAGGGGTACATTTTATTAACAAAATCTTTTACAGATAAGGGATTTTAAATATAGGTCTTGAACGCACGTGATATAGAGGGTTTATACATAGTGACCCCCCCCGAGTTAGCATCCATCCTCTGTCCTCTACTGTGTCTAGCATGCAATCGAAGCTTCTCACACAGGATCGCACGGCTGGGAGGCAGCGCCATCTATTGTATCAATTTTACAGTAATCAAATTTTTTATTCTCCATACTATCTGCTTTTCTCTCTGGCATACGAGATTTGTTATCTGTTGAGCACAGATGTTGTATTGTTTTCTTACAATTTCAGCCTATCCATAGTATACTTAACTCTGGTAGACCTGTGCACAATAGGCTCACTACTAGGTGCTCTCAAAACATCCCTTGTCTTCCTTACTCTAAGTGTAACAACAGAAGGAATACCCAACTCATCATCAAGGCTCTGTTCTGAGCCACTAGATTCACCATCCACATAAGAGTGACCTGCATTCACATCAACCATGGGCTGATCTACTTTCTCTTTTTCCTTTCGTGATACTTGCATACCACTATCTGCATTGCTTTGAGGAGATTCTCCTGATCTCAATCTGCCTGTCCATGGTGAAGTATGTGAACCACTACTAGAGGACACTATAAGTCCACTAATATTTTGTGATTGCTGCTGTGAATTATGTACAACATGACCATTTTGTGCATCTACATCATCAATCACATTTACTGGTTGATACCAGCTCCTCATCTCATCAAAAGCAACATCTCTACTCACTGTAAACTTACGAGTGAGTATAAGGGTTATAGCATCTATACCCTTTTTGCTATAGAGAATAACCAATAAAGATGCACTTCTCAGCTTTTGGATCCAACTTGGATCTCAACTCATCTGGCACATGAACATAGGCAATGCAACAAAAAACTTTCAAATGAGAAATACCTGGTTTCCTACCAATATACCTCTCCTTTGGCATCATGCCATGTATTGTTGCAGTGGGAGTCCTATTCATTAAGTAGACCTTGGGGGGTCGCTCATCATATGTAACCCTGTCACGTGAGTTCAACAGAAGGATATTTTTAATTTCTAAATTTTACAAAAGTTAATTTACATAAGGGGTTATTTAAAACAATTTTGGAAAAAATTTACAGATTTGTATAGAAAAGGGATACATTTTATTAATGAAAAATTTGCAGATAAGGGATTTTAGAAATAACGCACATGATATAGAGGGTTTATACATAGTGACCCCCCCGAGATGTAGACTGCTGTAGCAATTGCTTCAGCCCAATAATAATCTGGCAAGTCTTTTTCATTGAGCATGGCACAAGATACCTCTCCAATATGCCTATTTTTCCTTTTTGCAAGTCCATTTTGATGTGGGGTATGATTGCATGAATATTGCTGCTTTATGCCATGCTCCAATAGGAACCTTGCAAACTCATTTGAGAGGTACTCTCCCCCTCCACCTGACCTTAGGCATTTTATTTGTAGGCCTGTTTCTTTCTCAACCATAGCTTTAAAAGCTTTGAAATGCCTAAAACTTCACTTTTCTTTTTCATAAAATACACCCAAACTTTTTTGCTGTAGTCATCAATAATGACATGTTAAGGAGAGTAAGAGGCCATTGGAATTAATCCACTCTGATGTGTGGACTACTAAAGCTGCATCTATTGAAGGCTGTCATTATTAATGACTACAGCAAAAAAGTTTGGCTGTATATTGGAGCATTTCAAAGCTTTTAAAGCTATGGTTGAGAAAGAAATAGGCCTGCAAATGAAATGCCTAAGGTCAGGTGGAGGGGAAGAGTACCTCTCAAATGAGTTTGCAAGGTCCCTACAGGAGCATGGCATAAAGCAGCAATATTCATGCAGTCATACCCCACAGCAAAATGGACTTGCACAAAGGAAAAATAGGCATATTGGAGAGGTATCTCATGCCACGCTCAATGAAAAAGACTTGCCAAATTATTATTGGGCTATTATTATTGGGCTGAAGCAATTGCTTTAATAGTCTACATAATGAATAGGACTCCCATTGTAGCAATACATGGCATGACAGCCTCCAATAGATGCAGCTTTAGTAGTCCACACATCAGAGTGGATTAATTCCAATGGCCTCTTACTCTCCTGAACATGTCTAGGAAATGGTTTCCTTGCCTTTTTTCCAAATTGACAGGCTTCACATACCTTATGCTTTTCTGCAACCTTGGACTTAGGCAATCCTGCAATAATATTTTGGGCCTGCATTGATTTAAGTCATTGTACATTAACATGACCAATGTGTTTATGCCAGATATCAATATTTGCAACTACACCGGTCCCATGTGCAAACATTGCTACAATTAATGCACGCATGTCCACATCACACGTAAACATCTTGCCCTTCTTCTTCCCTTTTGCTATCAAGCGACCTTTATTTTTCAAATCCTCAACAAAGCATCCATGAGGATTAAATCTAACATGCAAGCCCTACTCAACCATTTGACCAACAAAAACCAAGTTCTTGGTGATATTTGGGACATGAAATACATCAGACAGGTATTTCTTTTTCCTATCCTACATAAACAAAGGAATTTTACCAATTTGCACAATAGGATGTGCAGTATCATCACTAATCTCCTCGGGGGGGTCACTATGTATAAACCCTCTATACCACGTGCATTCAAGGCATATTTCTAAAACCTCTTATCTGTGTAAATTTTTCATTAATAAAATGTACCCCTTTTCTATACAAATCTGTAAATTTTTTCCAAAACTATTTTAAATAGTCCCTTATGTATATTTATTTCTGTAAATTTTAGAAATAAAAATATCCTTTTGTTGAACTCACGTGATAGGGTTACATATGATGAGTAACCCCCCTGAGCTAATCTCCACAAATCCTAGTCTTTCTATTTTCCTTGCATCTTGCATCCATTTTGCATGACCTGTCATGTGGTTTGATGCAGTTGAGTCAACATACCACACATCATTGCTTTCTTCTACACTTGTCATAGAATTGGTCATGTGCTGCACCATTAACAAATGCTCATTTCTGTCATCACCCTGTCTACTAGAGGATGCATAGTTGCCTTGTTGCAATTTTGCATTCATGATGTCATTCTGCTTTTTGTAGCAGTCCTTAGCCATATGACCCATTTTACAACATTAGTAGCATTCAACATTGCTGTTTGCATTTTGGCCTCTCTGCCATCCACCATGACCTCTTTGGCTCCTGCTACCTCTAAGGTTACCACGTCCTCCTCCATAGGACTAGTTTTCTTGAATTTGCTGCATATTTTGATTTTAGCCACGACCTCCAGATCGGCCTGCTCTACCTCTACCTCTACCTCTTCCAGCATGTGAGTAGAAGACAGCTTCTTTTGAAGTTCCTCCTGAAGAGGATGCTATGCTACCTGTAGAGATTTGCTCTCAAACTTGAAAAAGGAAAGCAACACTGATCCTCTCAAACTTGGTTTGCTTTCTTGAGCTCCTTACCACGAACCAAGCTCTGATACCATGTGAAGAGAGTGGGAGAGAGGTAAGGAGTCTCACTTGTAGCTTTCTCACATACACAATGGGGGAGTACACACAAAGGTGGAGGCTGAAAATAATTTTCCTCTTCTTAGTTATGAAATCCAAAAGAACTCTCTCTTAGTACAAAAGGAATAGATGAACCCTATATGTGGGTCTCAAACCAAACTCAGCTAACCTAGGTGGCATACTAAGTGAGCCACTAACTGAGTACATAAAGATAGCTGTCATCCAGCTATTATTCATGGGCAGTGTACCAATCGCATATGTAGCTAACAAGTCATGACATAAATGCACAACGGTCACCCTGGCATATCATGAGTGGAGGTCAATATCTCAACAAAAACTACTCCTGTTGAGTTCCAAAAATTCATGGATTCTATTTTTGGGGCTTACCATTGTTTTTAATTGGCCTACATCAATAATATTCTTGTGTACAGCAAAGATGCCTGATGTTGAAATATATGTTTGACTGCAAGAGCAGAGTCACTACTGCAATCTTGGATAAACTTTTGTTCCATGTGTTGAAGCAAGGACATGAGTAGGCGAGTATGTTGAGATGCATGCAAGCTTTTCTGCCATCTACTTGAAGAAGGCTAGAGATATAATCATCGATCTCAGATCCTACCAGTGGTCATTCAGCATCATCAAGTTGGGGACTGAAAGGATCAGAAGGAGAAGGAGATGGCAAAGGGGAAGTGGTATCATACTAAAGTGGAGGACTGACATAGTCAAGGGAAAATGGGGAAGAACATTGGTGCACAATCTCGAGGTCTTCTGCGAGAGGCTTTAAGACTCTTTTGAGATGTTGATGAGTGGGAAGGTGAATAAGTGCTCCTTGAATTGTCAGTATCATTTCAGTGGCAGAGTAGCCAAAAGGGAGATGACGATTGAGGAAATCATTGCCAATGACAATCTACTCCCTAAGATTCAAGTTGGTAGAAATCAATCTATGTAGGATGCCTATCCAAAGAAATCAAGATATTGGAAGCAAAGCGTTTGTAGGCCGATTATCGTGATCAAAGCATCGAGGACATTTGGCTTGTGGTTACCATCCACACTAGCAAAGATCTGTTCCTTAGACTCATCAAAAAGAAACTCCCACCAGTTGCCTATAACACTAGTGAAGCCTTTAGTGGTTTCTACATCAGCATCATGGGGGCTCCATCTATCCACGCCATGGTTGCTATGGTGGTTGTCATTGTTGTTGCCGCTGAGGTACTGGAACTTCGTCCATTGGTTCTACTTTTGCTCCTTGATTCATGTATAGAGAGGGAACTCAATGGAGGATGATGCCTCAGATCTAGGCGAAGCAGGTGGTGATGATAGTAGACAAAGCTAAGGAGTGGCAAAGGAAAAGGATCTATAGGTTTCAAAGGAGCAAGAACTACTTCAAAAGGGTCACGTGGAGTGGTATTAGCAAAATGAGTAGGATCGGCCCATTCGCGTTGGTGGCCCCAGTTCCAAGTGTTATCATACAAGTGGGAAGAGTCGATAACAGGCTGGAGAGATTGTGAAGCTGTGGAAGGGATTGGAGTGGTAGGTAAAATATGAAGAGGCTGAGGGAATATGGGCCAAAGCATAAGACTAGGACCTTTGGGAGGAATAAAAGAGTTATTGATAGGACTGGGAGAAGCAGGCGATAAAGAAGGAGGAAAAACTTTATATATAGAATGATCTGGCTTGGTCCAACTAGGACCTGTATGTAGCTATTGGAGCTCATGGAGCACCATATGAATATTTTGGTCTAATTTACCAATAGCAAGCTGGAGGTCATAGAGTGCTGAATAACAAGCATCAAGACATAGCCACGTAGCCAGATTATGAGAATTATACCAATTCAATTGTTGTTGTTCAACAGGCATGTCATCATCGCCCTGTTGTTGTGCCATCCTCAAATGTGGCTTGGAAACCAGCAGAGCGAGGCCATTGGACTAGGCGGACCATATGCATCGGATGAAGGCGCTCAAAAGAAGTAATATTTGCATAATTTGTATGAGATTCTGCCGGTTGATTTACTGCCATAGTACAGCAGTACTGGAGACTGGCATCAGAAGGAAAGTGAGCAACACTTGTAGAGGATATCCAATCATGAACAGCTTTGGCTTTCTCAGAAGGAAAAATCCAAACAAAGGTTGATGCATCAGAAGTAGAGTCAGGAACTTCATCTAGGGCACCTACGATCGAGACATGGGATGATGATGGAAGAGATAGGTGCATGATGCATTTACCATGCTTGCGAGGAGTGCGAAGCTTGATCACTGACTTTGAAGGAGCTTTTTCGATCTGAAAGGAAGGAAGTTGTGAAGAGGCTTCTTCGAGCACATTCTGATAATCCATTTCCCATTCTATAGGCATGGGAAGAGCATCAAACTTGAACCGCATAACATCAACATTTGTCTTGCCATATCAGATGCACTTATCGCTAGTATTCACATGATGGGGGATAGGATTGATGGTGGAGACGAGGTAATTCACAGACTGAACATGTATAGCACAATACTGAGATTTGGGCTTCATATAAAGGCCTTTTACTTGGATGTACAAAATGGAGAGCAGTAGACAGATGAGGATCTGCTAGAGACATTTGAAGTTGGGATACACAATTGTATGCACAGGTTCATGGTTCAGATTACCATGAATCAAACCAATACGAGCATCTTTAAGATGGAGATGGCAAGTATCTACAAGACTAGCCATGCATGTGGCATTGGCACACATATGGAATAGAGGTTCTATAGCGAGAAAAAAGCAACCATAATGTATATAATGATATCTAGAAGTCTAGAAAGTATCAATCTCATGCGGAGTGAACGAAGGGAGATATACACTGGTAGAAACTTCATTCGCAATATTTATAACAACTTCAGAAACCTTTACATGCTTGAGAGCTCGCAAATGAAAAGCAGAAAACTTATAGATGTCTTCAAGGTCGATGATTGGCATGTTCCAGGTAGCCTTTGGATCAAAGATTTTGGAAGAGGACGAAGTAGAGCGAGTAGTGGTAAAGGGGGAAGAGAATGATCGGATCGTAATGGCCATTGGAAATATGAAGCATTGGAGACTTTGCACAGTTCCTCATGCAGATTGGCTCAACCTCAACATGCCTCTCTCTGGGCTTTAATGGGGAGTGGTGTAGCGACTTTCGAAACAAGAAAAGAATGAACAAGGCTCTGATACCAATGAGACGGGAGATCTGATCCAACAAGGGCGAGCACAGAAAAATGACTAGACGGAGTAAGAACAAGAACCTACTAAGATGCTAAGAGGAAGGGAGAAAACAAAGTCGAGGGAAGAAGAATGCATGATGCAAACACCCTAAACCCTAAACCCTACACCCTAACCCCTAACCCCTAAACCCTAAACCCCATATCAGTTTGTAGGCATTTAAGGTTTAGGGTTTAGGGTTTAGGGTTTAATGTTTAGGGTTTAGGGTTTGCAGGCATGCATAAACGACCACAGAATTGCTTCCCATGGCCGTTCCTCTAATCTGATGCCAAAAAGTGCCGTTAAACTCTAAGTAATGAAACTTAAGAGTGAGAGTGGCCAATGACATGATAAGGTGAACTTGTGTGATTGAGAATTCATTCTGAATCATTTCCTGCAAGGCGGAGAGTCCCTCATCAGTGGGAATACTGGGATATAGGGATTCCACATTGAAAGTGAACAAAATGCAATTTTCTAGTAAAGTTAAGTCAGAAATCTCTTTGAGCAATGTAACAGAGTCTTGGAAATGTTGCTTCTGTTTCAAAAGTATAGGTAGAAGCTGATGATGAAGCCAAGAAGAAGTATGCTAAAAAATGTAACCATTGTAAGAGCAAATGGGTCTTCCAACCAATGTTGGCTTGTGAATTTTTGGCAAGAAATAAAGAGTACAAATCTTGTAACCATTTTGTGGTTCCTGTAAGATGTAATCCTTCTCTTCTCTGGAAAGAAAAGTAGCTCTATCTGTGACAAACTTTAACTTGTCTTTGAGTTCTTGCAGATGAACCTCTGTGACCTATTGATACACTGCACTCCTGCTCCGAATGGGCTACAGCTACCTTTTATTTCAACAAACACTCGAAGCATATGAGTGGTAAGAAGCAGTTGGTAATAAATTACAAACCTCTCAATAACTTCTTCCTCTCAGTATCTTACCCCATCCCTAATATATAATATCTGATGCAAAAGATTACAAGATCCACCATTTTTTCTAAATTTGATCTTAAAGCTAGCTTTTGGCAAGTTGGTCTAATTCCTGAAGATCGCCATAAAATTGGCATCGTGGTTCCTCAGGGGTTTTATCAATGGGATGTTCTTCTGTTTGGTCTAAAGACTACTCCAGTAGAGTTTCATA
The DNA here is from genome assembly GCF_047967505.1 of Dipteris shenzhenensis. Lineage (NCBI taxonomy): Eukaryota > Viridiplantae > Streptophyta > Polypodiopsida > Gleicheniales > Dipteridaceae > Dipteris > Dipteris shenzhenensis. The sequence goes on along the minus strand of NC_141619.1, from coordinate 53,340,541 downwards.
AATTTATGGATTCAATCTTTGGAGCATATCATGAATTCTTGTATATAGTAAAGATGCCCATTCGCATCTTAAGCATCTCACTAGAGTGTATGATTTAATCAAGGCTAAAGGCTCGGCTCTCTCTGCCAAGAAAATCACCATTGGACAAGAGACGATTGAATTTCTTGGTGTCCACATCCATAAGGGTTGTCTCCAAATACACGACCATGTCTTGAAAGCCCTCCTTGCCTTCCCCAATGAAATCAAAGATAGCACCCAGCTTCAACACTTTCTTGGGTGCGTCAACCATATCTCCTTTTTCTACGAGCAATTGGCATGTGATCGGTATGCTCTCCAACTTTGCCTCAGAAAAGATGGCCAACCATGGGGTCAACCTCATACTCAAATTGTCCAATGGATCAAAGATCGAGTCCAGCACCTTCCTGCTTTGAATATTCCCTCTGAGCATAGTCTGTTAATAATTGAGACACATGCATCTGATAATTTCTAGGGTGCTGTCCTCCTTGAGCGCACTTGAATGCAAAAATTCATCTATGCTTATAGATTTGGAGCTTTCCAAGGTGCCGAGCAAAACTATCATTCCATCGAAAAGGAAATCAAGGTAGTCAAGCACGCTATCCAAAAAATGGAACTCTTCATTGTAAACAAAACCTTTATTTTCCACATCGATAGTCAAAACCGTTAAAAACTTTTGCACCCGCAAGATTATAAGCAAATTGGCTATGGATGCCTCGCTCATTGGCAAGAGTTCTTTACTATGTACGACTTTACTATTGAATGGAAAAGAGGCGTCACCAATGTACTCCCTGACAGGCTATCACACGAAGGTGCACCCTCCTGGCAAGAATAGAATGGTGGGCTCCTTTTACCCACTAGCAATGGCCCTGGATAGATATCCTGTCTTGTCATGGTGATTAGACACTGCCTGATGTCCCAAGTAAGACCTTCACCACATGACATGATGTACATAAGATTCTTCTGGTGATTAGACACTACCTGCTATCTCAGACCTTCACCTTTAAGTCCTTTTTAGCTTTTGGTCATGTACAAATGATTCTTGCACTCAGGAAGTGGGATATAGCTGGCCATCCACTGAAGAAGTGGGATACAGCTAGCCACCAACCTCCCTTCTATATAAGAGCACCCTTGGCTCAGTAGAAGGTAGAGCTTGTATGAGTCTTCAATCTTGCAATATACTTCCAGCTTCCTTGCAACCTTGTTCTCAAGAAATACATGCATCACAACTCTTCTGATGCTTCTAGTGGAGACTGTGGCAACTCTTCTGATGCTTCCAATGGAGGCTGTGGTGCTCTAGATGTACACTCAGTCTCTACTTCTTCTCTGTAGTATGTAGTGCTTTCGGAGTAAACTCGGTATACTCTTCCTTAAATGCAAGCGGAGGCTGTGGCAACTCTTCTAATGCTTCTAGTGGAGGCTGTGGTGCTGTGAGTGTACACTGAGTCTCTACTTCTTCTATAGTGCGTAGTGCTTTCACAGTAGACTCAGTCTCCTCTTCCTTAAATGCAAGCTCTAATATTGCTTCAGTTGCACGTTGTATTCTAATGGCAGCAATTAGGTCTCGAATGATTTCAGCCCTAAACAATTGTATATCCTTCTTTGAATATTTGAGCTCCAAAGAGTCTTCCAATGAGACCTGTGGCTTAAGTGAGAAAATTTCTTTGAAAATCAACATGCAGTTATAGGCAACTCTCCACCCACAACTATGTCCATCTTCCTACTCTACTACTAAATGCTTTTGGAAGTCTAGCAAGTCTTTGTACTATCCTGTTTCTCTGATAGTAGATACCAACTTCTCAATCGACCTACTTATCATGACATATTAAAAAAACTTAGTGTATCTATTACATAAGGTACATAATATAGAAGTAACAACAGATTAATAGAATACTTACGTTTGCACTGAGCCATGAAAGCCTGCAATCGAGTTAACAAACCAACAATAGTTGTCTTCAAGGTCCCAAACCACCAGACTCCAATGTTCCCTACACGAATAATTAAGAACCGTTATTATTTAACACAATATTGCCAGTATAAGATGAAAATAAAGGTTGCCATGATACTTACATCTCGTGATATGCCATAAATAGGACTCGCACACCATGTAAATGTAAAGGCTATAACCATTTACAAACATTGGCTATCATCTTTCTGCTATAGCTAAGTATAGGAGAAAGGAGGGAATCCAACATATACACACGGTTTTGTACGGCTCTACAAAATTGTGAGATAACTATACTGCACCAACAAATAAATGAATATTAGCTTATTAGATTTAATCAAAATATTGAATTATCAAGCAGAGAAAAAGTTTGTATCAAACTTGAGAATGGCCATCATAACGTTGTTATTGACCTCATTTGAAGCTCTAGAGAGGATTGAAATCTCCTCTCCCCCAAATTCAAGATACTGAGATCTATGTTGAATCATAACCCTAACATTGAAAGAGCTTCCCAATTCTTCCACTGAAGCCATGTTTGTAGAGTTGAGGTCTTCTATCCCATTTGACTCTTTGATGGCATTCATTTCGCACTCCTCTGAGCCATTATCTATTTGCCTTGTGGGAGGGTCCATAATGTCGCCCTTAATTATTGCTCGAATGGTACATGTTATAAATGCATAGAGATGCAAATCTGTATATGTTGACAGTGTGGTGTCATTTTGTATCTCAAAAATTTGACCAAGTACCAAAAAGCAATTGTAGCCCACCCTCCATTCACAATTATAGATGTGGCTATCCTCTTGATGTGATACCTGACATGTTATACACTCTATTTGTTGTGCCAAGTCACATTGCCACATTACTGTGTCGATAGCACCTACGAACTTTCGAGCCGATCTGCACATCAAAACATATAACAACAGTGACTATGTGCATTGCATATCAATCTACATGTCAAGAAGTGACAACAAGTGTAGTCTATACTTACTCTAACACAGTGCCATGGACGGATGTCATTGAGTTGGCAAAGAAGCACTTCTTAGCAAAGATGTCCACGACTACCAGACTCCAATGTGAGTTGCATTATCAATAAAGAATAATTACTGTGTTTGAGACAATTCTAGCAAATGCAATAGAAAAAACAAGTAGGGTTTGATGCTTACTTCTCATAATATGCTGTAAAAATAACTCGTGCCTCATTCATAGGAATGTGCTTCAACCACTTGCAAACATCCTCTATGGTTTCTTCTTTGTTGCTATGCACTTCCGAAATAAGAGGATCGAGCATATATGAAACGCTTTGTATATTTTGCAAAAAATTTGCTATAACATTACTATATTTAAAAAAAAAGGTATTAGCTTCTTGGGTTTAATCAAAATAAGCAAAGTATAAAGCGAAGGAAAAGGCTGCATCAAACCTGAGGATGGTTGTAATGACTTTGACATTAACCTCTTTCTTAGGATTCAAGAGGATTAAAATCTCTTCTTCACCAAATTCAAAAAAATGAGGTTGTTGTCGAATTAACAACATAGCAGTGAATGAACTTCCAATCTGCTCCAATAGAGTCATATTTTCATGACTCATCTTATTGAGAGAGTAGTCTACATCGTATTCTTCTTCACTTGCTATGTCTTCTACATTCTCCTTCTACTATAAAAATATAAAAAAGTTATGCGATGTATACATCCCAAATAAAAGCTTAAACAAGCAGATAAGGTTTCATACATGCTTTCATTAGAGTGACTCTCTCCTCCTCTTGGAGCAAAAATTTAAAAAGTAAGGTTTCATACATGCTTTCATTAGAGTGAGTCTCTCCTCCTCTTGGAGGAAAAATTTAAAAAGTTATGAGATTTACACATCCCAAATAAAAATAAAGGTTTAAATAATCATAGAAGTATAAAGATAGCATGCTTTCATTAGACTCAGTCTCTTCTCCTCTTGGAGGAAAATATAAAAAAGTTATGAGATTTACACATCCCAATTAAAGGCTTGAACAAGAATACAAGTATAAAGATAAGGTTTTATACATGCTGCAATGTAGTCATATTTTCAGGTTGTTTCCCAATGGTAGCATTTAGACGCTGAATACTCTGAGACCGAAACGCTAGCAGATCGGCTTCTGTATATGATTCCATTTTGACTGGTAACTCCAAATCAAAAATCTCTCTAAGAAACAACATGCAGTTGTAGGCAACTCTCCACCCACAACTGTGCCCATCTTTTTGCTCCACTGGTAGACATCGTTTGAATTCTACTTGGTCTTGTTGCTCTGTGGTTGTTTTGACAACAGATACTAGCCGATATGCAGCAGTGTCCATCATGACATGTTAAATATATTAATATGTCATGATCATAAGATACAAAATAAGAAAGTAACAAAAATATTAAGAGAATAATTACCTTGGGGAGTTGGCATGATAGCCTTCCATTGAATTCACAAACCACAAATGGTTGACTTCAAGGTCCCAAGCGATTAGACTCCAATGTGAGCTACACGACCAGAAAAAAAATGATTATTGTTTTACACAAACTTGCCAAAGAAATAGTAAAAATAAGGTTAGAGTTGATACTTACTCCTCATGATAAGGCATAAAGATGACTCGCACCCCATCTAAATTCAAAGGGCTTAACCAGGTACAAACATCTTCTATAGTCTTTTGAGGAGAGCTAAGAATAGAAGAAAGGAGAGCATTGAGCATGTAGACACGATTCTGCATTGCACTAGGAAGCTGAGAAATAACTACACTGCACCAAGAAACAAACAAACGTTAGCTCATAGAATTGATTTGCATTCTGCACTAGGAAACTGATAATATAACTACACTGTAAACAAATAAACAAATGTTAGCTCATTGAATTAGCAACAAATAAACAAACGTTACCTAAGAATGGCCAGGATAACATTGTCATTAACCTCTTTTGAAGGATTGGAGAGGATTGAAACCTCCTCTCTACCAAAGCTCAAATACTGAGGTTCTCATTTCAAAACAATCCTAACTTCAAATGAGCTCTCGATTTTATCCAATGCAACTAAATTTGCAGAATGGATCTTTGTCATAGCTTGTATTCTATGTTTGCGGTCATTCTGCTTTTCCATGGTGTCTTTAAAGCTCTTGTGCTCATGGGATTCTTCAATCAAATTTAGAGGTGGTTGCATTGCTGAAGTAGAAGGAAGTGCCTCCATATTGACTTCATCCATTTCTTCTCCCTCTATTGCCTGTAAACAAATATGAGAGATTAGATTCATTATCTTTAAATTTAAATCTTATTTAAAAAATTGTATTTAGTTGAGAAATAGAGAGTTCATACCGCTAAGTATTGTCGTAGTGGCCTTTTTACATAACCCTGCGAGCCATAATTATCAAAGAAGGCATCATCATCTATGTCTTCATCCACCAACCTCTCTCTAAACGGGTCATGTAAGTCCATCTTTTCATTATCATCAACTGGGACATTATGATCTTCAAGGTAATCCATGTCATCAGTGTCCTTGTGCTCTATCTCCTTTTCATAGCCTATGGTTAGATCTGCTTGAAGCTGAAAATAAGCCATGAAATGCTTGTTTTCAATAATATTTGTGGAGTTGCCTTTTCTGAGGAGATCCTCAAATAAATATCCCATCCTGCACAAGGTGACCTCCCAACCTGCCGGTAGCAAATTCTCCATCATGGTAAGCAAGAGACTCCCACTTTTTGCAAGACTTCCATAGTTGTTTTTTTGATAATGTATGGACGTGGGAATATCTTGCTCTTCTAGCATCAATCTCAAATTATTTGAATTCCCTCTTATGTTCTTTTGTAGAGTGATTAGGGTTGGGACTCTGCATACACAAGAAGAATGATTCAAGAGATTGAATCGCTATGCCACATTCTCTCTTGCCTCTCTTTGCTGCATAAATACCACTATAGATCTTCAAATTTGATGAATATGCTCGCTCTAGAGTAACCTGCATGGCTTCTTTGCCTTTTTTATCAACAAAAAAGACAATGTTGCAAATTGCCACTTTGCTAATGGTGGTATATACTATTCTATCAATGAAGTTATGGATATTATCGCTAGAAACTTCATTGATAAAGAATAGTTATGGCTTACCCCATGTTGACTCATTCTTGATGAAGTCATCTTCTGAAACTCCCCTGAAGTTCACAAGCTTTCCAGACTCTGCCATAACCTCTACATTGAATTAAAAGCTTTGGTGCATATCTGTCGGCATCCTTATCTTGCTGATTAATCTTTCCACATATGCAACCACCTATTGTGGGATTTATTTTCTCATGTAAGAGGTTACTACTTTTGACCCATCTTCATCCTTTTTAATCCACCTATTTGCCCATAGCTTTACCTTGGGTGTTGACAAAGAAGCTATATGCTTGACCACATTATAGTCAATGTTACAATGAGTAAGTGGAATTTGTTTCTCTGACAGCAAATACTTAACGGCACTATGTACTGCATCACGCCTCACCTGTACATTGATGCATTTTTCCATGCAGTGGTCTTTGTCTTTCTTTCCAAAAAACCATTCTTTCTTTAAAATTTTTTGTGCTGCCATGGATGCATACTTGTCAGGTAAGTACTTTATAGGCCTCCACATCCTTGCCATCAACTCCTTCTTATCCATTAACTTTGACTTTTTGGAGATAAACAAAGGAGCTCCATAGGTCAATTGTCCACGCTCACAAGCAATGCACGTTTCAAGCATCTCATTGAACACTTCAACAGGACAAAATATGATAGAAGTGTAGTCCGCATATCTGTCCCTCACCACCTTGAGGCTTGTCATATTTTCTTCTCGCTCTTGAGTTCCCCTAGGCACAACTCCACTCAAAGAAGTATAGAATTTTGTGAGTGTGTCAGCATCTACTTTTGTGACCTTTCGCTTCAAATCAAGATTTGGAGAACCAAATGTTGTCCATATAACCCTTGCCTTCTGTAAGACCTCTGATGTTGAGGATATTTTACGCTTTCCATGGACATAATGATTAAGTCTTTCGGACTCAATCAAATACTTGATCTCATGCTTGAATATACAGATTGTTGCAGGATAATAATGGAATGAACTTATCTTTGCAATTGTTCTAAAGTGAGTCTTTTGACCTCCTTTGCTTCTTTTGCGATCTGATTACAAGCATAAGCCCAATGTTGACCATCAATGGGCTGGAATCTGCAATGAAGAAGGAATTCCTTCTTTGCTTCCTTTAGCATATTCTCACCTTGTGCCTCTTCGCCTACACCTTAACCTAGGTGGTATTGAAATGTTCTCAAAGAGGCACACCCATCCGATAAGTACTTGGTCAGATAACATACCTAAGGGCGTGTTTTTTTGCAGATGTGCATATCACTACGAAAAAAACATTGTATAATGCGTAATCGACCATGCAGAGCATATCTGATGGTGACAATACTTTGCACACATCTCAATATAGTTGCAACGGACTTGCGTGCAAACTGGAGCCCCCATCTGATAAGTACTTGTTTGATTAACACACCTAGGACCGTGTTTTTTCATGGTTGTGCGTGACACTAAGGCAAAAACAGTGTTTTATGCTTGATCGTCGACAATGCAAACCATATCCGATGGGCACAATACTTTGCATACACCTTCAACTAGGTGTAATTGACTTACATGCAAAGTGGCATGCCCATCCCATAAGTGCTTGATGGGATAACATACCTAGCAGTGTGTTTTTTTACAGATGTGCATGACACTAGAACAAAAATAGTATTTAATGCTTGATCGACCATGCAAAGGATATCCGATGGGCATAATACTTTTCCTATGCCGCAAACTAGGTGGTATTGAAATGTTCTCAAAGAGGCACACCCATCCAACAAGTACTTGGTCAGATATCACACCTAAGGGCGTGTTTTTTTGCGAATGTGAATATCACTAGGGAAAAAGCGGTGTATAATGCGTGATCGACCATGAAAAGCATATCCGATGGTCACAATACTTTGCACGCACCTCAAGGTAGTTGAAACGTAATTGTGTGCAAAGTGAAGCCCCCATCCGATAAGTACTCGTTTGAATAGCACACCTAGGACCGTGTTTTTATATGGTTGTGCATGACACTAAGGTTAAAACGGTGTTTTATGCTTGATCGACAATGCAAAGCATATCCGATGGGCACAATACTTTGCACACACCTTCAACTAGGTGGAATTGACATACATGCAAAGTGGCATTCCCATCGCATAAGTACTTGATCGGATAACACACCTAGCAGCGTGTTTTTTTACGGATGTGCATAACACTAAGGCAAAAATGGTATTTAATGCTCGATCAACCATGCAAAGCATATCCGATGGGCACAATACTTTTCCTACGCCTTAACCTAGGTGGTATTGAAATGTTCTCAAAGAGGCACACCCATCCGATAAGTACTTAGTCAGATAACATACCTAAGGGCGTGTTTTTTTGCGCATATCACTACGGGGAAAATGTTGTATAATGCGTAATCGACCATGCAAAGCATATCTTATGGTGACAATACTTTGCACACATCTCAATCTATTTGAAACGGACTTGCATGCAAACTGGAGCCCCCATCCGATAAGTACTTGTTTGATTAACACACCTAGGACCGTGTTTTTTCATGGTTGTGCATGACACTAAGGCAAAAACAGTGTTTTATGCTTGATCGACAATGCAAACCATATCTGATGGGCACAATACTTTGCACACACCTTCAACTAGGTGGAATTGACTTACATGCAAAGTGGCAGGCCCATCCCATAAGTGCTTGATCGGATAACATACCTAGCAGCATGTTTTTATACAGATGTGCATGACACTAAGGCAAAAATGGTATTTAATGCTCGATCGACCATGCAAAGCATATCCGATGGTCACAATACTTGATAAGGGCGTGTTTTTTTGCAGATGTGCATATCACTAGGGGAAAAATGGTGTATAATGCGTGATCGGCCATGCAAAGCATATCCGATGGTGACAATACTTTGCACGCACCTCAACCTAGTTGAAACGGACTTGCGTGCAAAGTGGAGCACCCATCTGATAAGTACTTGTTTGAATAACACACCTAGGACCGTGTTTTTATATGGTTGTGCATGATACTAAGGCAAAAATGGTGTTTTATGCTTGATCCACAATGCAAAGCATATTCTATGGGCATAATACTTTGCACACACCTTCAAATAGGTGGAATTGACTTACATGCAAAGTGGCATTCCCATCACATAAGTACTTGATCGGATAACACACCTACCAGCGTGTTTTTTTACGAATGTGCATGACACGAAGGCAAAAATGGTATTTAATGCTCGATCGACCATGCAAAGCATATCCGATGGTGACAATACTTTGCACGCATCTCAATCTAGTTGAAACGGACTTGTGTGCAGAGTGGAGCCCCCATCCGATAAGTACTTGTTTGAATAACACACCTAGGACCGTGTTCTTTTATGATTGTGCATGACACTAAGGCAAAAACGGTGTTTTATGCTTGATCGACAATGCAAAGCATATCCGATGGGCACAATACTTTCCACACACCTTCAACTAGGTCGAATTGACTTACATGCAAAGTGGGATTCCCATTGCATAAGTACTTGATCGGATAACACACCTAGCAGCGTGTTTTTTTACGGATGTGCATGACACTAAGGCAAAAATGGTATTTAATGCTCGATCAACCATGCAAAGCACCTTCAACTAGGTGGAATTGACTTACATGCAAAGTGGTGCACCCATCCCATAAGTACTTGATCGGATATTATACCTAGCATCGTTTTTTTTACGGATGTGCATGACACTAGAGCAAAAATAGTATTTAATGCTCGATCGACCATGCAAAGGATAACTTGGCATGTCCATCTGATGAGTACTTGATCGGATAACTTCTCCCATCAATAAATTAAGTACTAATTAAAAATTATAATAAATGAGTAGATTATTAAAAAGAGACTAATATTTATGTAATTGTTGCTACTGCAGCTTGCTTGCAAAAAGGACTCTCACAAAGGAGATGGCTATAGATTTTGTTCCAAGGATGGATGTGATTTTATGTAGAAAAAGAGAAGTAGTTGCATTTTCTACAATCCATGATAGTGATCCCAATTTAGTTTGCCACTTTTGAAGACTTGGCGAAGATAAGGTGGCAGTTACTGTATCAAAGATTCTTAGCGCACATGTTGAGCTAAAGTATAAATGTGGAGATATGGAAACACTTGGAGATGTTATGCCCTACAATACATCCAACAAATCATTTATAGCATGGGACAAAGATGAGACGTATGCAACAGACATTATCAAGAATACAAAGTGCACCATCTTGGATTTTACTATAGGGGACATTTTACAAATGAGATCATTTGCAAATAAGACTGTAGCAGAAGGTGAGAAGATGTATGCACTTCATTGATCTTGCAGACATCAGGGAATGTAGAGGACACGTGTGGCAAAGAAGAGGAAGCGAAAGAAATGAATACCTTCTCACAAGTCTGTCTTGCTTTCTTCAGAATGGCAATAAAAGGCTAAGTTTAAGAAAAAAGGTAAAACCTCTCATAAATGGAAAAAAGATTTGCAATAAGGCATATCGCAATATTACTGGATTATTCCATGGTACATATTGGGATTTAGTCACCAAGGCAAAGGGCGGCAACAAATGTAGCATTCACGGTAATAGAGGAAGGTCCAAATTAAGAATCTCAACTGTCAGGGCAGCAACAATTTTGCAAGACTTCATACATGAAAATGCTTTACCTCAACCCCATATATCTACCAAACTCCCTAACAGTCACGCGATCACTGAAATGCACCTTCCAATGGGCTTGACAAAGCTCGAAGTATTTAACTCTATTGCAGAAAAGCAAAGGCAAAGAGGGGATGCCGTAGCTTCTTCTCATACTTTGTATACTCTTTGGAAGAAGAACTTTGGATATGTTAAAATCCCAAGGAGGCAAAAAATGTCAAAGTGCAATTATCTGTGATGATTTAAAGCGAGCGATTGAGAGTGCAACATGTCCAAATCAAAGAGAATTATACAAAAAAAACCAAAAATCTCATCATGACCTTATTCGACATTCCAGACAAAAATATGCATTTTGGAAGGAGCAAGCTATTTCGCATCCCGATGACTACATGTGCCTTATTGTAGATGGCATGGATCAGAATACAACAACATTGCCTCGTTTTGTTGCCACTCCACCTAAATTACAAGGAAAGCACTTTCTAAAGACACATCTATGTGGAGTATTAGTGCATGGAATTAAGTTCTTTGCAGATATATGGATTGATTCCTTGCATCTACATGATAGCAATCAAGTTGTAACATCTATTATGAAGGCAATTGGCAATGTACATGCAGAAAAAGGTTGCCTACCACCGACTTTGAGAATACAAGCTGATAATTGTTGGCAAGAAAATAAGAATGTACTCATGTTTGCATTCTGCTCCATGCTAGTTGCTCATCGAATCTTCAATGAGGTCGAATGTGGATTTTTGTATGTTGGGCATACACATGAGGATATCGATCAAGTTTTTAGCACAGTCTCAAGGGAGCTTAAAGGCAAGGATGTGGCAATAGATGACTTGGTAAGAAGATGTGGCAGGCAAGTTGGTGGTCATAAGGAAAGTACACTATGTGAGAGGCTTGAAAGAATGTATGATTGGAAGAGCTTTATTCTACCTTTCATACAAACGGGTGGTGATGCATTGACAGGTCATACCAATCCACACTACTTTCATTTTTTTTTTTAAAGATGAAAAACCCATAATGCAATGGCAACAGTATTCTCATGATACAAAATGGGAGCCTGAAGAACCTTATAGTCTCTTAACTTCAATTCCGAGCAAGGAAAGGTATCTAACATGGGCTCCTATACAAGAATTCAATGAGAGGTCTAACTATGAAATAGAAGGATTAAAAGCATTTATTACATACAAAGAGGAAATGCTCCGGAGATATCCTGATTCGAAGCCTACTTGGAGAGAACACACTACCACTGTAATTAACAAGACACGAGATTTAATAAAGGACCTTGAGAGAATGCGAGGCTCAAAGAATGTCAAGGAAGAATGCAATATGTTTTGGCAAAATTTTCATAACGATTTGCACCCAGCTCCAGTCTTTGAAAATGAATTTGTATCATTACTCCCACGTCCATATTGTGGACCGAAGAAGAGAGAGTTTATGCCACAAGTAGATATAGAGGTCGATTGTTTTGTTGTGGTTCGGCCATCGGATGATGAATATGAGAATGTGAAGTTTTGGGTTGCAAAAGTAGTTGATGTGCAAAGAGATGACCAAGGGAGAGCTACAACATTTACAACGGTATGGTATGAGCCAAAGGGTAGGAAGGAGAATATGGATAACAACACATTGTATATAATGAAGGAGTGCGTCCCAAATGATGAAATGGTCTCTCAAGTTTCAATGGAGACAATCATCGTGTCTTGGCATTCAAGGGCAAAGAAATCAAAGAAGCACATGGGATATGAGGTAGAAGGAAAAATAAAAATACCACGGCAAAGTATTTTGCATATACACGAATTTTTAAGGATGCTCGCCATGGAGGAAGTAGAAGGAGACAGCGCAAATGAAGAATTTCCATGATTAAAGCTTTGTATTGAAGTCCATTGAAGGATTTTATTTGGGTACTAGGCAAGAAGCCAATTCAAGACAATTATAATCAGAGTCATCACCTCCTATGTCAAATGAGAGTCAAAATATGCACTGGATGTCACCTAAGGGTCAAGGTTTGGCAAGACAATAGGGAGTTAATGCAGATGGCACCTAGCAAGGGACTATCACATTGAGCAATAAGACAATGGGGAGTCAATGCACCCAAGGGGCAAGGCTTGACAAGACAAGTGGGAGTTAATGCAGATGGCACTTGGCAAGGGACTAACGTGACATTGAGCAATAAGACAATGGGGAGTCAAATTATGCAGATGGCATGAATTGAGGCTCTTTAAGAGCAACAATTTAAATTGTAAACATATGTTCAATTTATATCATTTTGGATATAAAGACTCTAGCTAAGAGCAACGTCTCTCAATGTAATCATATAATAATAGCTATAATTGCTATTATAATTCTTTGGTTCAATACAAAACTTGGGTCTTATGGCATCATGTCTTTTTTCTATTTATTAAAAGTTTTAAAATTTTTGTGCATATTGCGAGTGACAATGTTATTTTCATGAAATATTTAAGTCTCCTTTCATGGATTTATAAATTTATCACGTCAAGGAAAAATATTAAAAATAATTAAATTAACAAATAACTTAGGTATAGCTAGAATTTCTAATATAAGATTATTTCAAATTCTTGCATGTTGGTGCAAAAGTATAGATTGAAAAAACAATATTTTTATGTGAATATGATAGTGCCACAAAGTGAACTTTTGATTTGGGAAGAATATTTTCAGAAAGTAAAATTTTGATTTGGGAAGGATATTTTCACAAAGTAAACTTTTCATTTGGGAAGGATTTTTGGGCTTCATCCAAAAACAATAGAAAAAGTCCAAAATTAATGAAATAGGTGTTAAGGGGGTTCCAAGGTTTAGAAGGAGGCTCCAAGGTTTAGAAGGAGTTGTAGGGTGTAGAAGGAGTTCCAAGGTTTAGAAGGAGTTACCGGGTTTAGAAGGAGGTTCCAGGGTTAGAAGGAGGATCCAAGGTTCAGGGTAGAGTACATGGTGGAGAACTCATCTCCCTCGTAGATGATGGAGTTTTAAGGGTTGAGGAACAAAGGGTTTAGGGGGAGCATAGGAGTGGGAGTCTAGGAAGAAGGTGTAAGAGCATGGGGAAAGAAGAGAGAGGAGGGAGGAGGAGGAGGGAGGAGGACGAGAGAGGAGGAGGAGGAGGAGGGAGGAGAAGGAGGAGGAGGGAGGAGGAGGAGGAAGGAGGAGGATGGAGGAGGAGAGGGAGAGGCTGGTTTGCAAGGTTAGAGGAGAGGCGAGGAGGAGTTGCAAGGTTAGGACATGCTTTTGGATGAGGAGTGCAAGGAAGCATGGACACTTGAGACAAATGATTGGAATACCAAAGCAGACTCAACACAATGCCCCAAAGAGTGTGGGCTTCGTTCCATTATGGGGTATTTATACAAGTTGGAGAGCTTCTCTCTCTGCATGTAGGAATTTTAACACATTCTCTATCTACATGTAGAAGTCATATGTAGAAGTTGTAACACAAAGTTGTAACACATTCTCTTTCTACATGTAGAAGTCATATGTAGAAGTTGTAACACAAAGTTGTAACACATTCTCTTTCTACATGTAGAAGTCATGTGTAGAAGTTGTAACACATTCTCTTTCTACATGTAGAAGTTGTAACACATTCTCTTTCTACATGTAGAAGTTGTAACACAAAGTTGTAACACATTCTCTTTCTACATGTAGAAGTTGTAACACATTCTCTTTCTACACATAGAAGTTGTAACACATTCTCTTTCTACATGTAGAAGTCGTATGTAGAAGTTGTAACACAAAGTTGTAACACATTCTCGTTCTACATAAGCCCATGTTGGCACAGAGTCAACATACTCCTAGATCCATTTTATTACCCGTCCTTGAGTTATGGCTTATTTTGATTTCAGAGTTGGGATGCCATGTGCGTAATCTAGTCGTTTCTGTTGTAATGCTTTTGCACCATACAATTTTTGGTCTGTAGTCAAAAAGCTTATCTCCTCTTAAGGAGGGGTAGTTGTTGCTAGGGTTGCGGACACTGCCATCGAATCTTCTTGGGAAGAGGTTTGGCGGGGATCTCATTGTTGAGGCTAGCATTTCTTGCTATCTTGCATACATGTTGGATGCAATTGCACCCGTATCATTGAGCTTGTAGATAATTTGTATGCAAGTCTGATATTATAGCATATAGGAGATGGCTGTGATGTTTGGCAAGGGTCTCGTTGCGGAGGCTGCGGACTCTTTTGCCAATTCATCTTGAGTTTTGGCATAGCTTCTTGTCATGCTTGTGAATTCATTGCATGCTTTGAGAGTATGGAATGAGAGTGTGTGATACTATTATTGATGCAATCTATTATGTGCCTATGCAAAATCATGTGAGTGCATGTGATGTGTCTAACTATATGCTTATTTGTGGGATTTAATAGGGAAACTAAGACTCAATCATCCCTAATACAAAATTGATTAGGTCTTCCTACATGTGCAAAAACGTGCATATGCTAGTGAGTGCTCGTCTTACAATCTAATCCTAACTAAGGAAGACTTGGTTTCCCAAATCTTCATTTTTGTCGGGGATGGCTTGTGTGTTGATGTAGTAGCACTTCAGTCGGCTCTCGTTTACTGTTGTGTTGAATTGGACTCCATCCAATGTTCCTAGCAGCACAGCTTCGATGGGATTCATCTTTCGTACTCGGTATGTTCCTTGGCCTAGATACTTTAGTTTCCCCTTGTGTACTTTGGCATTGTATAACAAGACTAAGTCGCCTTCCTTGATGTCTTTAGCTTTTAGATTTATGTCAAACCATGCCTTTCTTCTGCGTTTTTGTGTTGTCATGGCATGGTAGGCGACTAGTCTTGTCTCTGTATGCTTCTCCAACTGATAGAGCCTTTCTTTCAAGGATTTCCGGTCTCCCATGCATTCCTGTATTGCGATGCGTAGACTTGGTATTACAAATTCGAGTGGGACCATAGCTTCAAGGCCGTACACCAATTGAAAAGGTGTGTTCCCTATACCTTGAATGTGGTTTTGTATGCCCATAAGGCAACATTCAATTTCTCTGCCCAATTAGAACACTGTGGTTCTACTACCTTGGTGAGGATAATGCATATTATTTTGTTGGTGGATTCTGCTAGTCCATTCCCTTGGGGGTAGTAGGGTGTGCTTTTTCTATAGATTACCATGAAGCCAGACAAGAGTTCTTGGATTACCTTATTGACAAAATGTGTGCCGCTATTCAACACAATTTCAATGGGGCATCTGAATCGGGTGATTTTTTGGGGAGATCCAAGGTTGTGAATTGAAGGAAAAAGAAGACTCCTACGATCTTTGTGGACATGCCATTCACTATCCCCAACGGTTTAGCCGTGAATCATCGGCAAGGCATATGTTGAAATTAGCCTTTTGCATCGGTGGGAGACCCCATTCTTCATAGAGATCCTTTGATAGGACATTTACAATTGCTCCACCATCCACTATGGCTTAGACTTCATTATATGCCTTGTGGATCAAAGGCACAGTAATGTTGCATATGTCATCTCTCTCACCCATCTGCATAGGGATATCTTCAATGTCGTTCATAGGTGGAGGGGGATTTTCGAGTTCAATCCATCCTTTGAAACTCTCCCAGAGATTGGGACAATTTTGTAAGAGGATTCCGATGGGAATTAACACAGGGCAACTTAGGATGCTAGAGAGTGCGGCTCCTTCAAGTTGACATGGCAGTACATTATGCTCTGGAGTCTATTGTTAGAACAAAGGCTCAAGTACAGTATCAATATTTTGTGGGGCCAAGTCATGGATTGGGTCTTGAGCTTATTTCTCAGCCTCAAATTCAGCTTGTTCATTTTGTACCCATTGTTGAAGTGCCTGAAAATGAGCCTTCTCCACCTCTACATTTGGATATGGAGCTTCTTTTATTTGAAGCTTGGGAGTTGATGTGGATGAGCTCGATTGCTCATTGCTTGGCGGAGGTGGAGGAACTTGTGCTTTATTTTTAAGAAGCCTCTTTGGTTGGATTGAAATGTTAGGGTCCTTGGTGGTCTCTTTTGTTTGGCGTGTAATTACATTTATAGGTTGTGATTTTACACTTGTCGGACCCAGACTCTGATGGTCCACCCCAATGATGCTGATTGGGATGTCAGGCTTAACCTCCGTTTGTTCTCGGATCTTATTTTTCATGGGACAATCCATACAAGCTCATCCGATGCTACAATCTCTGCAGAGTGGTTGGAAAGTAGCTGGGCTACCACAATGAGGGCACTCTGCGATCCGATGATTTTCTCCACAATCGTACCACTTGATTGGGGTGCAATATGTGTTGGGATGTACTTGATTTGCATAAATTGGGATTAGACCCTCTGCACCTTCTACATAGTACAGTGGGTGCTCTGCTTCATACTCAAATGATAAGTCTACTTCCTCGGCTTGTAATTGATATAATGAAACTACCTGAGGAGCTGGGTTTGGTGCTCCTGGATAGGGTCATGGATTTGGATTCCTAAGGAGTTATGGGACTTGTGTCTGAATGGGTATAGGATTTAGCCTCAAAGCTAGGGGTGCTTGTACAAGTGCCGATTGCCTGTATACTGGCATGGGTGGTGCTTGGTATTGTTGAGGTCGAGGTGGGTTGTTGCGCATGTTGAAGATGCAACTGTTCTCATCATGGCTTCCGACAATGCAGATATGGCACCACAACCTTGGTGGTGGATTTGCTTGTGCAGTGATCCTGGCTCTTAGGACCAGACACTCATTTGCTGTATGATTGGACATGCAATGTGGACACCAGACATTTTCTCGCCATGGATATGTTTGAGTTGGCGGCTGAGACAAGTGAAGTTTTTGATCCATGGCCTGTATCATATCTTCTTTTAGCTTCAAGGTCATGGCCTCTAGGTGATCTTCATTTGATGTTTCGGTAATGGACTTGGATTTGCCTTTTTTGGAGTGCTTATATCAGATACTAGATCTATCTCATCACTGCTAGTGTCTAAGTCTATCATGCCATCCTCGATGTCAATGGCTACCGCATGAGCAACACTGAACCTTGCATAGCTGCTTATCTTTTTCATATCCTTTCAGATTTTCTTTTTGAGTCCTGCAATGAACCATGACATGAGGCACTTTGCATCTGGGCGTGGGTCACATTTGGTGATTAATCGTTTCATCTTACCCAGGTACATGCATACATCTTCTCTCCGGCCTTGTTCAATCTTACTGAGTTGGAGAGCGGGATCATCTTGTAGCCTCTCCGTTTGAAAGCATCGTTTGAATTCTATTTAAAGTAGGTCCCATGTGGCGTGTTCTTCCACGAGAAGGTCTAGATACCATTTAGATGCTTCATCAGTTAAGGCCATGGGAAACCAAGCCACCTTGGTTTCATGGGATTGATCTCCACCTGTGCGGCATGCGGCATCAAAATGCTGGAGGAATCGGGCTAGGTCTCCCTTACCATTATATTTGGGAAGTTCCAGTTTGCCTAAGGGGCATCGGCCTTGATTGTTGTTATCTCTTTGATTGAAGAAATTGTCAGCCTCTGCATCAAGGTCGATATCCCCTTCATTGTCATGATGAAGTCCAGCCATGTTGGGGCATGGAGGAGTTAAAGGGAGAGGTTGAATCTCAAGGGGGAATTCGAGGTAGAGGATTGGTGGAGGCGGTTGTTGCAATGGAGTTATATGCAAATGTGGCAAGCGTTGGAGTCGAAGGAATTCGCCGGAATGTAGCTACATGGAGATTGGGTGAGATTTGGCAAGGGTGTGTCTGCCACAAGTGCGGGTGTGGATGTAGTGTTGTTGGAAGGGTTAGAGTGGTGTTAGTGTGTGTAGGTACCGTCGTGTTAATAATGTGACTAAGATTGTCCAACGTGTGTAGGGAAATGTGCCGGTGTAGATGGATCATTAATCGGAGGTCATGGTGTGAAAATATGAGCGAATTTATACGAAACGAGGCCCACACGGGGGCGCAAATGAACGTGTGCTAGGGATGCTAAAATGGTGTGAAATGGACTAGAAAAATATCCCGTAGCATGGTGTTTCTGTGTGTGAAATCTGGGTTCAAACGGGTTCAGTTTGGTTCCCAAACGGATGAGTTTCGAGGGGTTAAAGTAGGGGTAAATTTTGCTTTTGGGGGGGTCCTAATGGTGGTGTGAATGGACTTTAAGTCCAACTGAGGGGTTAAAACCAAGTGACTCTAGTTAGGGTAACTAACCTACATCCTCCCAATTATTGTAACTGGAAGGTTTGACTAACTATAGTTAGTTAGTAACTGAAGAGTTAGTCTAACCTAACTGAGGTGAAAACTAACCTAAAATAGGTTAATACTAACCTAGGGTAAAACTAACCTTAACGAGGTTAATACTAACCTAACCTTTCTGAGTAACTAACCTAACCTAGGTTTACTAACCTAACCATGGTTAACTAACTTAACCCAAGTTAACTAACCTAAAGTTAGTGTAGTTTTTTTTTTTTTTTGGGGACTGGGAGAGGGGGGGCCCATCCTGACATTGTGTTGAGTCTACTTTGGTATTCCAAGCATTTATCTCAATTGTCCATGCTTTCTTGCACTCCACGTCCAAAAGCATGTCCTAACCTTGCAAATCCTCCTCCCCTCTCCTCCAACCTTGCAACCCATCCTCTCCCTCTCCTCCTCCTCCTCCCTCCTCTCTCTTCTTTCCCCCATGCTCTTACACCTTCTTTCTCTCCCACTCCTATGCTCCCCCTAAACCCTTTGTTCCTCATCCATTAAACTCCATGATCTATGAGGGAGATGAGTTCTCCACCATGATAGAGGAGGGGGAGGGGGTGGTGGAAATGGATGGGGGAGGGGGTGGTGGATATGGAGGGGGGAGGGGGAGGGGTTGTGGAGCTGGAGGGGGGAGGGGGAGGGAGAGGTGGAGATGGAGGGGGGAGGGGGAGGGGGAGGTGGAAATGGAGGGGGAAGGCTCCTTTGACTAGCTACTATGCCCTTGGACAGATTACCAAATTCGAAACAACTGGTTTTTTCCCATTAATCAAATCTTGAAATATATTTTCACCATAGTTTGTATCTAAGGTCCTTTTATTGGTGAAGATGCTTGCTTTTACCAGTGTTGAAGCATGTACAATATAAGTCTTATGGCCCCATATGTATCCTAGATCCTCATATGTCACTGTCATTCAAGCAAAGATTTAGGTTCTTCATTGACAACATTTTTTACTCTGAATCCAAGTATGAATCCGAGTCCGCTTCAAGACCCTTTGCATCCTCTTCATGTTCTTCCTCTTCTCTTCTTTGCCCTTTCTTTGTAGATAAATGACCTCTTTTTGAAGTACTTGTAGATATCATAGGACTTAAAATTGTAGCTTGTGAAGTACTTGCATTTGACGTCGGGGTTCATTTTTTAGGGTCTCTATCTGAACCACTCTAGATCCCCCTACTTCTTTTTCTATTGCCTCCACTTCAAGTATACTCAAGGGCTGAACTTGTTCTATTATCCCATTAACTTCATGCGTTACATCATCTAAGTGAGTAATACCATGAACAAGAGATGCATGTGCATGTCCCATCTCATCTGATGCATGTCGTGTCTCAGCCAATTCAATTCTTGTCTCAGATATAGATCCCTTGTAAGCATCCATGTGTACAAGACCCTCATCCAATGCTACATGTTCTGTCTCATCCACTCCAATTCCTCTCTCATTTGTATAACCTTGAACCAGGTCTACATGGCATGTCTCATCCCTTCCTTTCTCATGTGTGGATTCTTACACCTTAGGTGTCTCATGTGTGGATCCTTGTACTTTAGGTCCCTTGAATGAATTTGAACCCTGTTCTATCGCACCCTAAAAGTATTCAAGGATTATCTTCGACTGCATTTTTCTTGCTTCCTCAATGGGAAATTCCTCCCACACATGTTGGAGGATCTCCAATGCAGGCACCAATTCAGGAAATCTAGGTGCTTTTGGAGGCGGCATAACAAAGTGCATTGCATATTTCTTTGAAAGAAGAAACAATCTATTGCTCATTCTTGATTTTGTATAAATCATCATTGTATTGCTGTCTTTTTCACTTTTTATTCCTACTAAGGTGCCCCCTTGAATCAAATTGCTCTTTGAGAAAGATACATGAGATGCTTGCTCATCTGTCTCCAACTCTCTCTTTGTCATCTGAGATTGCCTTTGCTTAGTACCAAGAACGATGCTTTCTTTCTGGTGTCAACAATGGTCCGATTTGTGAACTTCTTCAGGGCATAAACTCTTCCATTGTACTTCAATGTCATACCATTGACAAATGTTGTAGCCTCAAGATCCATCCTATATTAAAGCATAACAAAAATTTTAGGTACAAATAATATAATACTTTTGCATGAAAACTACAATTACTTTGATAAATCAAAAGTACAATGAATCCCATTCATACTCCTCAAGTTTTCATTCTCCCCAATGGTATAAGTGTCAATTCCATGCTTTAGGAATAGCCTAAAATTCTTTACAAGGCTTAGATACATGCATAAATGTGGAAAAAAAAATAAGGATTTACAATGAGCTCATGGATAGTGTAAAATGAAATAAATTACAATCGGATACAAATCTGAAGTCTGTCTGATACAAGTGCAATATGCTTTGTCCACTCCCACAACTGGTACAAATATAATCTACTCTATCGACTCCCACAATTGATACAACTATAATCTGTCATGTCCACTAATACAACTTCCAATCATCTTGAAAATTTTAAAACCTTGATCGTTGCTTAAATGGTAGGGTTGTTGTGAGTGTGAAACTGCATGTGAACGAATGGACTGACTCTGATTAGGAACTAGTTGTTGAGAGTTCACGCTCAACATCACGTGATCATGTGTGCATAGCACCATCACGTGATCATATGTGCATAGCACTAACCTTATAAAGTGCTATAAAGGAAACGGTTAGATCCCTTAACCCTAACCCTAAATGGGTTTGTATATATTCTATTTTTTCAACTAAATCTAGTGTACAGTTAAGTCATTTGTGGTGTGCTCTCTAGTTGTGCCCTCTCTCCTCATCTCCACTCTTCTCCTCTCCCCTCTTCATATTTTGTCCTGGTATCAGAGCATGGTTCTGCCTTCCGCTGAGGCGCCATCCTTCTTGTGAGAGTGATTGAGAGATTAAGAGATTGAGAGAGATTGAGTGTTCCATTCTCTTCCGTTGAGAGAAAATTTCATCCATTGGAAGAAGATTTCCATTCATCTCCTTCGAGAGTTCTTTGAGAGATTTCCGTCTACATTTGAGAGAGTTCTTCATTACTTTCTTCTAGGTCTTGTGAGAGATTTCTTTCCATCTATGAGTGAGAAAGATAGACATAGGAAGTCTCATAGCTCTTGTTTTCAATAGAGAGATTATTTTTGAGAGGCTACAATCGTGGCTGCAAGGGACTCCTATGATCTCTACAAGCAGGAAAAATGAGTGATCAATGCTCAAGAAGCCTGCTTCCTCACCAAAAAGTTCTCATGCCGGCAAGGTGACCTTTGTCCTCATCATCCAAAAGATAGATTGCTATCGTAGCCATCACGGCTACTACAAGCTAAAGCAAAAGCCTTCTACATAGCCATGACCTAAATGCAGAGGTGAGCGGTGAGCCATCAAAGCTCCAACAAAGACCTTAGTCTCAAGGCTTCATCGGCTTCCCAACGTACTAGCAGCAACAATCACTATCAGCTACCTTGCTACTCTAGCAATGAAGCCTCCATCCAGTACTGATGTGCAGCTCCTGTATCCTAAGCCTTACATCATGTGGCTGTAGCTCAGTGGCTCTAGCTCACTACATGTAATGACTCAAATGGTCGCTCCACTGCACTGCATCTCCTATGGCTAGCCTTCGATGCGATCCACGTAAAAATGTCGTCCATATGACCATAATGCACTGTACTTCTTGTACTGTAAGAGAGCATCATTAAAACAATGAAGATGCATCTATTTTATGGCATATATTGCCACAAATAATTACTTAATCACATCAAGTGGTGAGAAACTTACATGCATCATACATCCAGATGATAACTCTTGCTCGTGCTCGTTTATTGTCTCTCCATCACATTCGGTTTTACATAGAGCCAATTGTAGCCAATCAAGTGATATGTGAGTGGGGAGAAGAGCCAAATCTCGTGGATATTGTTGCAATTGCCTGTACATTACTTTGAATCTCGTCCTTGCATTTATTCTTTCTGCTTTGGCCACTTCATATCTCTCAATCCACTTTTGCATCTCAGGGCTATTAAGGATACAAAACTTATTGAATTTCTCCATTTGCTCTTCGCTCATCTTTCTTTCAATCCCTTTTCCTTGGGGAACCTCGCCAATGATGCGATCATCATCCTTGTTATGCCAAGCTTGCCGCATATCGGGATTTGTGGATGCAAGAAACTCTATGATATATACTAATGACTCTTGCACAAGCCATCCCTCTACCATGCTTGCTTCTGGTCTTGCTCTTTGTCTTACAAATCCCTTCAAAGTTTTCATAAACTGCTCGAGAAAAAACATCCATCGATTATGAACAATACTTGCAATAGCCACCTCATCAACTATGTGCACAAGCAAGTGGACTTGAGTTGTCATAATGCTCGAGGGAAAGTGCTTCTCAAGCAAGCATATGGCTTGGATGGATTCCACCCTAGCCTTCTTGATGCTCGATATGGAGATCTCTTTTTGAGATATCCACCTATTTCACATGCCCATGTAAGATATTTTCATAATTAGTCTACAGATTATAATCAATGCGATTTGATAGTAAGCATACCTCACAATACCACTGATCTTGAATATAGAATTTCTAGCATCTTTTTGTAAGCACTCTTTTATTGTAATTGGGAGGATGAACTATCAAAGCAACAAAGAAGTCATGTCAACAATATAACATAATCATAATTATGCTAATGCATCACGATTATCGGTACACTTATTTTACAGCTTAGAATACCTGTAAGACCTTGTGCCAATCATGGGACTTGAGTCCACTAAGCTTATTGTCCTTTGAAAATGCTCCTTTCAAGCAATGCATGTAAACTGTCGATGTTTGAAAAGAGGCAATGTCCACCTTGACCGCTGCCTCCTCCCTCATAGAGAGGATCCACATTGCTTTTGGGAGGATAACTTTTCTCGAAGCATGCACTTGGGGCCACAAACGAGACATCCTATTCATAGCACGCAAGTATTCTCGCACTCCGCTCGAGTCTTTGGAACCAACCAAGTGTGCCCAAATAGTAGCCCCCACATTCTTAAAGATATGCATGGGATCCAAGAGATGATTGATTTGTAACTGACCCCAATAAGGAAGCTCATGAAAGATCAATAGCCTCTTCATACCAGGAGGAGGTTCCTCTCCATTTGCCCTCCAAGCTTGAATCCAGTCACTTGCCTTCAAATATGATGGTGGTGGATCAAGCTGACCTCCACGTGCGAGATGGTCCAGCAGAAGGTATCGAGCATGACCTATTGGAATATTGAAAGGAAAGAGTAGAGTGGACACAAAATCAGAATACTTGCTTATAGAATGAAGAAGAAAGAGGTCCTTAAGTAGGCACCTCATACAAGGTCACTGACATCACTGATGACCTCAAAGCTCCACAATCATCTCCTCAATCTGCTCCTAGATTCACTCAATCATCCTATGTGGCTTTTCCACCACCTAACTGTGCTTGTGGGCACCTAACTGTGCCTCTAGCACTCACACATAGAAACATAAGGTGTGCCTGAGGCATACACCTTGAGATATCCCAACAAACCCCCCCTCAAGGAAATGCCTCAGGCTATGTCAAGGATACATCTAGTCTCATAGTTTCTCATGCCATCTCATGGTGGTCAAGGATTAATCTATGGCTAGGTTCTCATGCTAGCAAGGGTTCCCTTGGGTGTAAGGTAAACAGAAAGGGATACAAACAGACCTTCCAATGGTTATCTCCCCTGCATGTACATGCACACAATGTCTGCAGGAGGTACCATGGAACAAAACATACACATGGCCTACATCATAAGGTGACCAAAGGTGTTTACAAAACACACAAAACACAATAGTTTATTTTCATTCATTTTGGAGGACTATCCAAGCTGAGTACCTTGACATAAAAGAGAGATCTGGAGCATACATAGAGATGAGTTTAAAATGCATAATCTTCAAAGGATGCCTCATCTTGTGGAGGCTCATTCACTGTAAGTAGATTTGCATTTTCTGTCTTTGCTTTGGCTCTGCAAAACTTCTCACTATGGTTGTTTTTGCCACAGTGCTTGCATGGATTAACTTTGAAGCAGTCCTTTGAAAGGTGATTTGTCTTTCCACAGTGATTGCAAGGAGTATACTTGCCCTTCTGGAATTTCATAACATAAGCAGTGTCATTGCCTTTCCTTAGCTCCATATGTCTTTCTTCTTCTTGGAGAGCTGAGATAATGCCTTCAAGGTTAGGATTGGGAAGATTCTTCAAAGTGCTAACAATGTGATCAAAACTTTCAGGCATACTCTTAAGTAACACTGCCATAGCATCATCAGGGGTGATAGGAGAGTTGATAGAAGCTAATTGAGTCATAAGACTCTGCATATAGTTGACATGAGCAGCTAAAGTAGTATCACTTGCCATCTTTAATTCAAAGAAAGAGATTTTAAGTGATAGTTTAGAAATGTGAGAGCTTGCACCAAAAATCAAGTCTAGCTTCTGCCAAGCTTCCGAAGGAGACTCCAAGTCAGAGATAATATGATGTATGTAATCATCACCCAAAGCTAAAGCAATTATACCATATGCTTTTTCTTCTCTTGCTGGATCCCTTGCCGGTCGTGTCGGAGTTGAAGATTGTCTAGCATTGGAGGCCATAGAAGAAGCGGTAGGAGTAGGTTTGACAAGTCCCCATAAGTTCTCCCGCATCAATGCAAATTTCACCTTCATTTGCCAAGTATGGAAGCCCTTTCCATTGAACTTCTCAAGATTATATAAGGTAGCCATGAGAGGGTCTAACCCAGATATTGGGCAGTGTCTATCTCTCTTACAAGGCAAAAATATAACTGAAATACTTCCAAAGTATGAGCAATAGTAGTGACTAGATTTCAAACAATGATGCTTCCTTTTACATGCTTCATAGAAGTGGGTAAAATAAACACTTTCCAATCAAAACCAGGGCTAGCAAGTCAAAACAAAACTGAATCCACACTTGTACTGAAGTTATTGAAAGCTTCAAAAAAACCAGAAATGCTAGAGTAGCATTTTATGTAGCATCATCTTCAAAAACTTGTCCAAAACTATCAAAACTGAAAAGCTGAACTTGGAGGGCTTGTAGCTCACTCTTCAAAGCAAGGAAAAGAGGGCTTTCTGAAGCAAAAGAAAGCTCATATACCAGAGAAGGTCCAGCACAGAGGTTGGACGAAATGGTGCGCACTTTTGCCCGGGAGAGTTGCTACAGGCTGAAACTGAGTTTTGACAATTTCTCCCTCGTTACTGAACCAAATGACCTGAAAATTGGCTCAAAATCTTCGTCCTGAGGTCGCCCATCTACTCCTAAGAGGGCTCAGGCAATGGCGGAGCAGGTAGGGAGTATTGAGCAACAGAAGAAATTCGCTGTTTGGAGAATGGCAGCCACCACAGGCGTTTTTTTTTCAATTGCTTGCAGGTGGAAGTTCGCCCATACTAGAGGAGTTTCCAGCAGCTCAGAGGGTTTGGGCAATGGCCATTTGTAGATGGAGAACCAAGCTCTCAAAGATTTTGGGAAGAAAGAGCAAAATGGAGAAGAAGAAGATGAAGAAGAAGATGATGATGTGGCAGAAATGGGCTCAAGGGGGATCAAAGGGCTCTGATACCATGTTGGAATACTGAAAGGAAAGAGTAGAGTGGACACAAAATCAGAATACTTGCTTATAGAATGAAGAAGAAAGAGGTCCTTAAGTAGGCACCTCATACAAGGTCACTGACATCACTGATGACCTCAAAGCTCCACAATCATCTCCTCAATCTGCTCCTAGATTCACTCAATCATCCTATGTGGCTTTTCCACCACCTAACTGTGCTTGTGGGCACCTAACTGTGCCTCTAGCACTCACACATAGAAACATAAGGTGTGCCTGAGGCATACACCTTGAGATATCCCAACATGACCTTCATAAACATTTTTCCTCATATGTTTGGAGTATCATGCAAGCGATTTCAAACCCGGTCCACAAACAGGACAAGCATGGTACCCACTTGTAACAAGTCCTGCACGCATGCATGAAAGAGAGTCATAAAAGCATAATCCTATATCATACATGTAGAGACACAGCCACGTACCTGCGCACTCTCCATATCCTGGGTAGTCATGCATGGTCCACATCAAGATACCTCCGTCCAAAATATCATTGGTATGTCTAGGAGCCCTGGAAATATCAAAGACCCGCACTCTTCTCCATAATATCTATAACTCCTCTATCAAAGGTGCCATGTACATGTCCATATTTTTTGCCTTGTACTTCCTTGGCACAAGTAGTCCATGGTGGGATATTGTAATTCACCAAGACTATGGGCCATGTAGACCAAGATGTCGAGCATAACTCGAAAGGATTCACGCCATCCATGGCGAGCCCAAGATGTAAGTTGCATGGCTCCCTCATCTATGTGCTTCCAAGCAAGCTACACAATCTATGGGAATCCTTAATGTGTCATCAGTGGACCGATGAGATGCATGCCATGTTATCAACTCCGCTATGGATTTGCATCGAAACATGTGCTGTATTCTTGCAATGATCGAAAAGTGTCTCAAGACCTTTACCGGTATCTGCTCACCCTGCAAGTCATCTCTATATCATTGTTCCCCACATTTTGGGCAACTAGCCAAATCTCCATGCTCACGAGGAAAGAGAATACAGTCATTACGGCAAGCATGGATGGTATCATAATCCATACCCACTATTGTTATCATCTTTTTCGCTTCATCTCTTCATGTGGGCATGGTATTTGGTGTAGGCAACATCTTCTAGAGAAACCTATCACAATTCAAACATACATAAGCTTCGAGTAATGATGATTCGGTACACTAATCCATACATGATGATTCTCAAAACAAACAATATCCAAATAACGAGTCAAATTAATGCAAGAGCTAACTCATTAAGGCCGAGACACTTGTATTCGACCACCCATACTTTACTTGTAGATTCAAGATTGAGAGACAAGCACATAGTTTAGACATCGTGGCACCCTCGTACAATTGTGTTGATTGCAACTCTCACATTTTGTCCTCAGACTTTGACATCACATGTACATGGGATGTAGTGCCCCTAAAAATAGAATCCATCATGCTGACCATACCCTCGTCATCATCCGGGAGACTATAGTCTTGCTCAAAGTGTGAAGGTATATGCGTACCCTCATGAGCCTCCTCATCTTGTTTTAAGATTTCGTGTAAATATAAGATCTTGTCTCAAGGTTTCGTACCATAATGGTATCCAATATTAACCATGAAATTAAATAGCTTGGACTTACTGATAATCCATCAAAACGTGCAACACCAACGGTGGGTACTGGTTCGGGCTCCTCCCCATACATCCGCAAGTGGCACATGATAATACGATGTTGATGTCATACTTCTCACTTGCAATGAGTAATGACAATACAACCTCTCCATAAGCCACTTTGTGCTCCCGGGCATTGGCACATCATCAAATGAGCTTCCACTCATCCCTTCCATCTACACTTATAAAATCACAACATAAGTTGCAAGGAAATATATTAACAGTAATAAAATAGCATCTATGAGCTTCTTTTTTAACTTTAAACAAAAAGTGTCATGAAGCGTCACTATATAGCGATGTTTTGACATGTTTCATCGCTATATAGCGATGATTTGCTTTGTTCCATCGCTATATAGCAACGCTTTTAAATAAAAGCGTCGCTATATAGCGACTGACCAACGTCGCTATATAGGGACGCTATGGGTTAAAACCCGAAACCTCACGATGTGGCGCTTTCTTTAGCAATCTCTATTGTGAGAAAAGAAATCTCTCCTCCCACCTATATCCAAAGACCTCGATTTCCTCCAATCTCTTTTTCTCTTATGCTTCTCTTATGCTTATATGCTCATGCATAAGCATATGTTTTGTTTCCTTTCCCTCTTCTTCCTCTTATGCATAAGCATAAGAATATGTCTCCTTCTCTTATGCTCATGCATAAGCATAAGCATGAGCATATGTCTCCTTCTCTTATGCTTATGCATGAGCATATGTCTCCCTCTTTCAATCTCTTTTCCACTTTCCCTCTCTCTTTTCTCGCTCTTTCCCCTCTTTCAATCTCTTCTTCTCTCTTTCTCTTTTATGCTTAAGCTTTCTCTCTTTTTCTTTTATGCTTATATATGCTTATGCATAAGCATGAGCATATGTCTCCTTCTCCTTCTCCTTCTTTTCCCCTCTTTCCCCTCTTTCATCTTTCCCCTCTTTCCTCTTTTCCTCTTTTCCCCCTTGTTTCCGCTCTTTTAATCTCTTTTTCTCTTATGCTTATATGCTCATGCATAAGCATAAGCATATGCTTTGTTTCTTTTCCCTCTTCTTCCTCTTATGCATAAGCATAAGCATATGTCTCCCTCTCCTTCTCCTATTTTCCTGCTTTCCTCTCTCTTTCCCCCCCTCTTTTCCCTCTTTCAATCTCCTCTTCTCCTTCTCTCTTTCCCCTGCTCTTTTCCCTCTTTCAATCTCTCTTTCCTTCTCCTCTTTTCCTCCTTTCCTCTCTCTTTCCCCTCCTCTTTTCCCTCTTTTCCTTCTCTCATGAGCATGTCTCATTTTCCTTTTTCGATCATAAGCATATGTATTTGCCTATGCCTATGCCTATGCCTATGCTTATGTTTGTTTTTTGTTTTTTGTTTTCGTGTTTGTGTACAGATAGCCTCGCAGGAGGAGACATCACGATCTCTATGCTTATGTTTGACGAGTACGGATAGCCTCGCAGGAGGAGACATCACGATCTCTATGCTCCAGAGGACTTTGATTCCTCTCAGGCAACACCTCAGGGGACTACCACTGTGACTACCGACTCCTCTCAGACGTAGCACTACGACTACCCCTCGGCGAACTCCTTTGCTAGCAACCCATGTCTTTGTCGGGAGTCCCAATGAGTTTGTAGCATAGATGATGTGAAGATAGTGGGAGAGAAGGAAGGAAGCTCACTTGCGGCTTTCTAACATACACAATGGGGGAATACACACCAAGGTGGGGCTGAAAACAGTTTTTCTCTTCTTAGTTGTGAAAGCCAAAAGAACTCTAGTACAAAGAAATAGAAGAACCCTATATGTGGGTCTCAAACCAAACTCAGCTAACTAAGGTGGCATACTAACTGAGCCATGAACTAGAGTACATAAGGATAGCTATCATCTAGCTATTGTTCATGGGCGGTGTACCAACCACATCTGCAGCTAACAAGTCGGTGACATAAATGCACAACGGTCACCCTGGCATATCACGAGTGGAGCTCGATATCTCAACACTCCCCCTCAAGCTCAATCCCAATTCTTGCACACCAAGCAGGTCTCTGAACTTGCACAGATTCTCTATGCCCAATGCCTTTGTGAATATGTTAGCTACCTGATCCTTTGTGCTAACATAAACTAGATCAATAAGACCTAGTAAAACCTTCTCCCGCACATAGTGATAATGCACCTCTTTTGTGCTTTGTTCTAGCATGATAGATTGGGTTATTTGCCAAGTGTATACTACTCATGTTGTCACAATAAATGACAACTGGCCCATCTGTAGACTGATGCATATCATAAAGTAGCTTACGCAACCAAGTTACCTCACATGTAGCCATTGCTGCACCCCTGTACTCAGCCTCTGTGCTCGACAAGACGCTGCTTCTTGCTACTCCAAGTGACTGCAGCACTCCCAAAAGAGAACACATATCCATTGGTACATCGTCTATCAGAAATACTACCAACCCAATCAGCATCAGTGTATCCATGCAATAGTATCTAAACCCCAGCCTCATAAAATAGTCCATACTACAATGTGGACTTCACATACCTGAGTATGCATCTAGCCGCATCCAAAAGCGGTTTCCTTGGAGCCTGCATAAACTGACTTACCAATCCAATAGCATAGCTCAAATTTGGCCTAGTAATAGTCATATAAATCAAACTTCCTACTATGCGTCTGTACATAGTAGGGTCTTCCAGAAGCTCACCTACATCTGCGCTCAGCTTCACATTCTGCTCCAAAGGAACTAAAATAGGCTTACAGCCTGTCATCCCATATTTGGACAGCATGTCCAATCCATACTGCCTCTGCAAGAGCCGTATCCCACTTGGTGATCTAATCACCTCAATGCCCAACAAATAACGCAGCTCTCCCAAATCCTTCATCTCAAACTTCTGCTTCAATAGCATTTTCACATGAAGGATATCTTCATCACTATCACCTGTGATGATCAAATCATCAACATAAATGACAAGCAGCATAATACCTTTCTCTATTTTTCTCACATAAAGTGAGAAATCTACCTTGGAAATCTGAAAGCCAATAGTGACAAGATACTATCCTATCTTGTAAGACCATGCTCTAGGTGCTTGCTTCAAGCCATACAAGGCTTTCGTCAACCTGCAAACAAACTTAGGATGAACAGCATGAACATAACCTGGTGGCTGCTCCATAAAGACCTCTTCTTGCAAATCACCATGCAAGAAGGCATTCTTTACATCCATCTGATGTAAAGACCATCCCTTTGATGCAGCCATAGCAATGACTACTCTTACGGTTGCCATCCTTGCAACCAGACTAAATGTTTCTTCATAATCAATGCCATATGTCTATGCATACCCCTTGACAACTAATCTTGCCTTGTATCTGTTCACAGAACCATTTGCATTGTGCTTCACCTTATAAACCCACTTACATCCAATTGCAATCTTGTCTTTAGGGAGAGGCACCAATTCCCATGTAGCATTTGCTTCCAAGGCATCCATTTCTTCATCCATGGCTTTCTCCCATTTTTCTTTTCCCATGGCTTGCTTAAAAGAAGTGGGCTCTAGTTCTTGTATCAATTTGACCATATAGGCATAGTGAATGGCTAAAAATCCATCATATTTCAGCCCATCCATAGGATACCTAGCTCTGGTAGACCTGCACAAAATAGGGTCACTTCCAGGTGCTCTCAAAACATCCCTGGTCTTCCTTACTCCAGATGTAACAATAGAAGGAATACCCAACTCATCATCCAATGCTCTGTTCTAAGCCACTGGATTCACTATCCACATAAGCCATTGGATTCACCATCCAATAAAACCAGGTTCTTGGTGATATTCGGGACATGAAATACATCAGACAAGTATTTCTTTTTCCCATCCTGCATAGACAAAGGAATTTTACCAATCTGCACAATAGGATGTGCAGTATAATCACTAGTCTCCACAAATCTTGGTCTATCCATTTTCCTTGCATCCTGCATCCACTCTGCATGACCTGTCATGTGGTTTGATGCACCTGAGTCAACATACCACACATCATTGCTTTCTTCTGCACTTGTCACATAATTGGTCATGTGCTGCACCATAAACAGATGCTCATTTCTGTCATCACCTAGTGTACTAGAAGATGCATAATTCCCTTGCTGCAATTTTCCATTCGTGATGTCATTCTGCTTTTTATAGTAGTCTTTAGCCATATGACCCATTTTACCACAATAGTAGCATTCAACATTGTTGTTTGCATTTTGGCCTCTTTGCCATCCACCACGACCTCTTTGGCTCCCCCTGCATCTAGAGTTACCATGTCCTCCTCCATAGGATTGGTTTTCTTCAGTTTGCTGCATATTCTAATTTCTACCATGACCTCCAGATTGGCCTCCTCTACCTCTACCTCTACCTCTTCCATCATTTAAGTAGAAGACAGTTTCTTTTGAAGTTCCTCCTGAAGAAGTTGCACCACCATTTCTCTGCTCTTCAGAAATTAGAAGAGCAAACAACTCCTCAAAATCAGGAAATTTTTCACAGACGGCAATGGATGTCCGGAATTGTGCATAATCCTTTCCTAGACCATTCAAGGTCATAGAAACTAGATCATCATCTTCCACTGGCGACCCAATGGAAGCAAGTGCATCTGCAATTTTCTTCACCTTCATGTGGTAGTCATTGATGCTCATATTTTCTCTCTGCACATTCTGCAACTCCTACTTGAGCCACATTTTCCTGGCTTGTGTATTTGTGCTGTACATTTTTGCCAAAGTATCCCATGCCTCCTTTAGCGTACTTGCATCCCGAATATGCACAATCATAGAATCTGAAATACTGATAGACAGCTAGTACATAACTTTTCTCGCTCTCTCATGCCATCCTTTAAATGCCTGCATTTCTTGTTGATTGGGAACATTAGGAAGAATTGTTTCTTCTTCATTTCCTATAATGAACTCCCAATAGCCTTTTCCCATAAGGAAATTCGTCATTCTAACTTCCATGCATGGAAGTTGTACTTGTCAAGCTTTTTAGTGACAATCTGTGAAAGAGAATTAGACGCCATCACAGAACATTGCAAAATATTCTGTCACTGCAAAAAACACAGCTTCTGCCTCACAAGGGCAAATCTGCAAAACTGACGAAAGTGGTATTTGACCACACAGTCATTTCCTAGTGACGATTTTGCATCAACAGGCAATAACGATGATTCTGTAACTCTCAGTATCTCTGTGCATAGGCATACGATGCAATTTCTATGGCAACTTTTCACTGACCTGTAGAGCAGTGGTCGCACAGCAAAAATAGGGCCTTTTTCTCAATGCTTGTGGAGAACTTCCACCTCCAAAACGGGCCCCGAAATGGCCTCGAATCAAAAAAACAAAGTCACCGAGGGCTTTGCTCTCACCCACAGCATATATTGCCCTCTTGCCACACTGCGAAGGGCATCTCAATCTGAGACAATGCACTCTTGCACTTTTCGGCTGTGCTACCTACAGAGATTTGCTCCCAAACTCGAAAAAGGAAAGCAACATTGGTCCTCTTACCAAGACACCGCAAACTTGATTTGATTTCTTGAGCTCCTTACCACGAACTAGGCTCTAATACCATGTGAAGATAGTGGGAGAGAAGGAAGGAAGCTCACTTGTGGCTTTCTCACATACACAATGGGGGAATACACACAAAGGTGGAGGCTGAAAACAGTTTTCCTCCTCTTAGTTGTGAAAGCCAAAAGAACTCTAGTACAAAGAAATAGAAGAACCCTATATGTGGGTCTCAAACCAAACTCAACTAACTAAGGTGCCATACTAACTGGAGCCACGAACTAGAGTACATAAGGATAGTTCTCATCCAGCTATTATTCATGGGTGCTGTACCAACCGCATCTGCAGCTAACAAGTCGGTGACATAAATGCACAATGGTACCCTGGCATATCACGAGTGGAGCTCAATATCTCAACAAATGATCGATGAGGAGGCAGCGAGATTCTTCTCTCTGCTATCTCAGAGGACCTCAGCAATTCCCTCTCCTACACCGACGATTGGACCTACTGCCCAGCCGTCCCCTCGTGCCCCTTCGACCGAGGGATCATCATCTGCGCGTGCCTATCATAAGGGAAGGAAGAGTAGGAGGGGTCGCTTATGTTGTGCTAACTCAGGAGATGTAGAGGAGTCAACACACTCACATCCCTACAGGTCTCCACTTGGTCCCGAGACACAGTATCAGTCAGGTCCCTTGCCTTCTCCTACTCCCACTACTACTCCTCGCTCCGGATGCACTCGCACAGCTTCCACTCGCTCTGACTCTGCCACTACCATCAGTCCTCCTTACCCAAGCAAGGACCTCTCCTATCAAATCATGGCTACCGGAGAAATAATAGAAGATAGAACGGGCAAAGCAGTGATGGCCACCATGAGGCGATTGATGAGCCATCACTTCAAGAGCGGCATTGCTACCGATTGGCAGTATCAAGATGACCAACAGAAGTAGGCGGTCATCGATGAATTAAAATAAAAATACCCTAACCCGCCAAATTTGGAGTTTAATGAGAATTATATGCGAGAGCGCATGGGTTTGGTCTTGAAGCATCATAGATCAACCTTGCGTACTTCCATCGCAAAGGGGATGGCTAAACCTAGCTGGGTAGACAAAGCTAATTGGAAGTTCTTGAAGAAGCAGAATAGGGACCATCCCGAAATGTTCGAGGGTCAAAGGAGGGCTGCGAGAGATGGCTGGGCACTGTAGGTACTTCGCACATTGGTGCAAGTGGATGGTTGGTGTTCGAGGAAACCGTGGTAAGTCTACCTCTTCTCATTTAATGTATTGTTCTATTTGTTTTACTACATATTATATGCACTTTATCTAACTCTCATAAATTGGATCCATAGCAAGCTGCAATGGGTCGTCTTCCTATAGATGCAGAGACGTGACACGCGTTTTGCATAGGAACAAAGCTGTGGTTATTGAGCAAGAGGCAATGGGAGCGACGATCGATTGGGTTGAGGTGGCTACTCGCACGGTATAAATCTACTCCTACTTGTAATCTCACTTTTTAAATTGTTTTATTCCTTAAGTTCCAATCTAATTTTCAATTTATATGGTTTCACTCTCAAAGTCAAAGCTCGAGCGTCCCATCACTGGAGGCGAGCAATCACGAGGGCCAGGGATCAGATGCACCTGATGAGGGTTAGGGAGTAGGCGTAGCTCACGAGGACCAAGGATCATCAAGCCAACAAGACGAGGACGACGACGATGATGATGATTCGAATGAGTAGTAGTAGTAGTAGCAGCAGCAGTTTGCATATACCTCGCCATGTATGTCATTTTGTATATCAACTCGTTTGAGCAATTTTGTATCATCCTTTTTGAAAGGGAAATTTTCTAACAAACAATGTTGTATATGTTCGACATGTATATGCTTTTGTTGCTCGATCATTTCATTTGAGCGATTTTGTATCACCCTTTTTGCAAGGGTGATTTTGTAATAAAAAACTTTTTTTTTTGCAAAACACGGCTTGCTATGGCCCTGTTTAGCCCCACTAATGCTTTTTTTTTAGTTCTGTTAATTGTCGCTATATAGTGACATTTACCAGCATTGCTATATAGCCACAATTATTAGTGTCACTATATAATGACATTTATCAGCATTGCTATATAGCGACCATTCTTTTTCTACACTTTTAACGACGTTAATAATGATGTTTGCACTCGCAAAAAAAAAAAAGTAAAAAACGTCGGTATTTTCATCGGAAAAGGGCCTATGCCTTGTAGTGCATAAACACAACATAAGGGAGATGCAAAGTCTCTCTCCCTATGACATGTCACATGAGGCTAGAGTGTGGACCATTAATAGTATAGAGCCCCTACGACAAATAATTTGATATTATTAGTGTGGACCATTAACAGTATAGAATCTTAAACTTAGATATTACAAAGCTTTGTCCCTCCTAAACCATAGAGTCTCCTCTTTGCTACTTCAAAATCTCATCAAAGTAGTTTTGAGAATATTCTATAACAACTTCTAGCATAGCGATCAAGATTCAATCTTTTTCTAACTATAAACAAAAGCACAATTTACAATTTTCATTCATAAAATTCAAACTCAAGTTGATACAGTGTTTATTAATAGTTGTCTCACAAGATAAACATATCAATCTATTGGAAAAGTTTGTGTATTGAAAGCCAAGCATCTACCTTGTTGTCCAAAACATAATTGTAATAGAGTTGTAGTCAATGTGGTCCTTGTGCCATAGGTGCTGATTGTTGTGAAAGAAGCTTCGATGGCGTGCTGGAAACAGTAGAGGACAGAGGCTGGATGTTAAGGAATCAAGGTTTCTCCAGTGATGAAATGGGCTTCACGAGATTGCTCTTATATAGCCAGCAGTCATAGTCGGTTAGGCTCAATTGGGTGACTGACCCAGTCCACCCAAAACGATCGACTGGGGGTCGGTAGGCCACCGACCACACGATAGAACCAGTGTGCAAAACAGAGCAACTAACCTATGGTCCTTGCTTGGCCCAGAGCCAAGGCCCAGAGCCAAGGGATCATCTGAGGCTCCAAATGGGCCCTCCAACCTAAGAGTTGGTTGCCCCGAGAAATTCTCTCTCTACCCTCAATGTGGCCAGTCATGGGATGCCTTCCCGCACTTGCATGTAGCCTAGTTGGCAATGTGCCAACTCCGTCTAGCCATCAGGCCACACATGTCCCCCATCTAGTGTTCAAACTAGGACCTATCGGATAACCGAGCTACTCAAATGCCTTCTCCTCATATGGGGGGCTTACAAGTAGAGTTAGCTGGTTCTTGCGTAGTTACACGAGAGTGGAGCATTGATATCTAACACCCCCCCTCAAATGTCCACCCGCAAGTGAACTTACTTTTTCGGCCCAATGCCAAGTCGATGAAGATGCCTCTCCAGCAAGTCTCTTCCAAGAGCCTTTGTGAAAATGTCAGCAACATTCTCTATAGTCAGATAGTACACCAAGTCCACCTCTCCATCCATGATGAGCTCGTGTACAAAGTGATATTGAATCTCAATGTGTTTTGTGCGAGCATGGAACACAGTGTTCTTTGCAATCGCCATGCAACTCTGATTGTCACATGATAACCCCTAAAATCCTCCTCAACCACATTGCCTTGCAAGAAGCAAAGCATGCTGATTTGTACTTAGCCTTGATACAAGAAAGAGCAACTGTGGGTTGCTTCTTGCTGACCCATGACACAGCTCCAGATCCAAGTGAGAAATAGTAACCTATCACTAATTTCCTACTGTCCACATCTCCTACCCAATTTGAGTCACAGAATCTGATCAAGATATTGCCCTTGGTATAGGTGATGCGATAATCAAGTGTGCCTTTGATGTATTTCAGCACCCGCATGCCTGCCCTCCAATGGTTCTCCCGGGGCTTATTGGAAAACTTGCTTAGTACACCAGTTGCAAAGCTGATGTCTGGCCGTGTGTTGCACAAGTAAATCAAATTGCCCACAAGTCTTTTGTACTTCATTTCGTCCACTAGTGGTGATGAATCCTCGTTTGAGAGCTTCACATCAACCTCCATAGGGGTATCAACTGCTGTCTTGCACTCAGCCATGCCAAATGCCTTCAGTATCTCTCCAGCATACTTCAGCTATGAAATGAAGATCTGTTTCGGCTCTTGCCAAAAACTTCAATCCCCAAACAGAAATGCATCAGTTCGAGGTCTGCCATTTCAAACTCTCTTCCTAGTAAATGCTGCGAGATCTTCTCTTCATGGTTCCCTATTATGACAAGGTCGTCCACATCATACACCTGCCTCCTTCTCTGAAGATATGCAAATTTGCATTAGATGGGCTCCTCCTGAACCCGTTTTGCAGAAAGTAGGCATCAATCCACTGGTACCATGCTCGTGGGGCCTGTTTCAGCCTATAAAGTGCCTTCTTCAGTTTAGAGACTTTACCTTCTGAACCGGGGATCTCAAAACTTGGTGGTTGTTCCACGTATACTCCTTGAGATCTCCATTCAGAAAGGCGAATTTTACATCCATCTGAAACACAGGCCAATCTCCCTAGACAGCTTAAGCCAAAACACTGCAAATTGTGGCTAGTCGAGCTGTGGGAGCAAAAGTATCGTGATAATCAAAACCATGTACTTGTGCGAATCCTTTTGCCACGAGCTGAGCCTTGTACTTATCCAACGTGCTATCAGACTTGTACTTGATCTTGTACACCCACTTGTTACCGATTACCTTGCGTTTTGGTGGTCGATCCATGAGGTCCCAAGTGCTGTTCTTCATTATGGAGCCATACTCCGACTGCATAGACTCCATCCACCTATCATCACCCTGTGCCTCTTCAAGACACTTGGGTTCATCAGCATGGATCACTTCTGTCATCAAAGCATAGTTGACCAAGTGTTCCTGCGCCCTTCTTTGCTCCTCTAATCTCTTGGAGCGGCGGTGTTCGGATGGTTCCTCCTCAATGGCTGGAGGTTCTCTGCCATCCAAATGCTTCTTTATCCACTCTGGGAATGGCCGTTGTCATTGTGGTTTTGTAGGCTCTTCTTCATCTTCTTTATCTTGAATCCTCCCAAGCACCATTGGGGGAGTTCAGTCTGCTGTTGGTGATGGTACTGGATGGATATCCTAGTCCTGGTTGTCTGGGAAGGAAGCATCCTCCTCCAATTGATGCAGTTGTTCTGAGAAGACCACATTGCAATTTACTATTACCTTCTTGGTAACAGGGTTATAGAGACAGTAACCTTGCGCCTCTTCACTGTAGCCCAAGAAAATATACTTCCGGCTCTTTGGTTCCCATTTGGTCCTGTTAGCATCAGGGACATGCACAAAACACTCACATCCAAAAACTCTGAAATATGTAGCTAAAGGTTTCTTACCAGAAAAGGCCTGCACTGGAGTCATCCCCATTCACAGCCTTTGTGTAGCTACGATTGAGAATGTAAACTACCGTGTTACATGATTTAGCCCAGAAAGACTTTGGAAAATCTTTCCCTTTCATCATACTCCGGCCCATTTCACAGATGACATGCATCTTGGGCTCTGCTACTCCATTTTGCTGTGATGTATGTGGCGGGGGTTTCTGCCTCTTGATCTTGTGACTTTTGCAGTAACTTTTGAATTCAGTTGATGTGAACTCTCCACCTCTGTCTGATCTCAACTTCTTCACCTTCCTCCCTGTTTCTTTCTTGACCATTACGTGCCATTCTTGGAACTTACTAAAAGCCTCGTCTTTAGTCTTCAAGAAGTATATCCATATCCTTCTATTGTAGTCGTCGATTAGCATCATGAAGTAGTAGGAACCACCCAAAGCTTCCATCTCCATCTTTCCATAGAGGTCTGTGTGAACGAGCTCTAGACGAGCCTTTGCCCTACTAGCCTCTTTAGGAAAGAGCTACCGACGCTGCTTGCCCATCATGCAAGATTCACATACATCGGGCAGATCTGTAATTTCTGGCACATCTACAATTATTCCACTTTTATGCATCTCCTTTTAAGAACTAAGGTTTAGATGACCAAACCTCTTATGCCACAGCTTAGTGTTCTTCACATTGGCTTGAGCACTGAAAGCTGAGAGTTTGTAGATTTTGTTGCACCCTGTACCTTTATCAATGACCTTCCATTGAAGATCCAGAATCTGTGCACCATTCTTATCGAATTGAACTTTGAGGTCCCAATCCATGATTGCAGAAACGGACAACAAGTTCCTCTTGATATCTACCACATAAAGAACATCGAACAACTGTTTTACAACTCCATCTGCAATCATACCTTTTCCTTTTGTTGGACATTTTGCATCATTGCCGACTGTTACTAGGATGTCATTCCCTACCGGCTGTAGAGAGCTATACCAATCCTTCCGACTGGTCATGTGGTATGATGCACCATTGTCAATGATCCAAGGTTCATCCGCAGGTACATGAACTACCTCCATGCAAATCTCCTCAATTGCTATGAACAGCTCTACTGGTACTACCTGTGTACTATTGCTGGACTCTTTCTTTACTCTGTTCTTCTCATCTGCAATCTTCTTTCTGCACTCATTCTGCTTGTGCCCTGCCTTGTTGCAATAGAAGCACTTGATCTTCTTCTTTCTCTTTTTATCGTCAGAAGAAGATGGGTTACCAGAGTCCTTACCCTTACCTTTCTTTGATCCAGCACAGAAAGCCGCAATCCTCATCTTTTGACGCATCTCCTGCTCTAGAAGCATCGTGCTGAAGTCCTCAAAGTTGACGGGCAGATTTCTATTTTGCATATTCAGCACTGTAACAAGACCATTGTACTTTGGTTGGAGAATCTGTATGCACCTCCGTGCTAGATTCTCACTGGTGATGGTGATGCCAATCGCAGTCATCTGATCACGCAGATTCTTACCCTGGTGATGAACTTATCTGCTGCTTCAGACTCAAACTATTTTTCATTCGTAAGTTGGGTCTCCAGATTCTAAATTCGCGTCTGATTCGTAATCTCATACTAATTTTTCAAGACCATCCATGCCTCCTCTGCTGTGGTGACATGTTGAATTAACACCATGACGAAATCACTTCCATTGCAGACAATAGAACATAGTGCATCTGCATTTCTTCTTGTCCACGCAAGAATCTCATCCACAATTGGTACTATTTGTTGTCCTGCATTGGCTAACCAGCCTCACGTCCACCCTAGTAGCAGTATACCAAAGCTCGTATGCGCTTAGGATGGTCTTTATCTTGAACTTCCAGAGTGGATAGTCAGAGCCATCCAACTTTCCGCTTTCGCCAAACGGTGGGATTCGTAGTCTTGCGGGCTGGGCCATCTCTCACAATCTGTGCTCAATAGATAATAGGATCTCGTATGCAAGAGAGAAAAGTAGATAGTATGGAGAATCAAAAATTTGATTACTGTAGAACTGATACAATAGATGGCGCTGCCTCCCAACTGTGCGCTCCTGTGAAAAAAGCTTCGATGGCATGCTGGAAACAGTAGAGGTCGGAGGCTGGATGCTAAGGAATCAGGATTACTATAGCCAATGATGAAATGGGCTTCACGGGCTTGCTCTTCTATAGCCACCAGTAATAGTCAGTTAGGCTCAATTGGGTGACCGACCCAGTCTGCCCAAGATGGTCGACTGGGGGTCAGTCTCGAAATAGGCCACCGACCACACGATAGAACTGGTGCGCAAAACAGAGCAACTAGCCTACGGTCTCCATTCGGCCCATCCAGGATCATCTGAGGCTCCAAATAGGCCCCACAACCTGAGAGTGGGTTGCCTCAGGAAATGCTCCATCTACCCTCAATGTAGTCAGTCATGGGATGCCTTCTTGCACTTGCATGTAGCCTAGTTGGTAGTGTGCCAACTCCATCCAATCATCAGCCCACACATGGCCCCCATCTGGTGTTCAAACCAAGACCTATCAGATAACCGAGCTACTCAAATGCCTTCTCCTCATATGGGGGGCTTACAAGTAGAGCTAGCTGGTTCCCTCATAGTTACACGAGAGTGGAGCATTGATATCTAACACATCGAAGTACACATACATGATTGCCAAAGTATGTGCCACCTACATCAGCTATCATTAGAGGAATCTGACAACATGACATAGGTGCCTCTAATCACCCTCTGACGTGGCTCCTACATGACATGCTACCCAATTGTACCTTGTGTAGAAGGTTTGATCTCGTCTCCATGGGATGCGGCAGCACACCGAGCCACCGCCTCTACCTCCATAATCCTTGCATCCTCCACATATGAACACCTGAGCTTCCAAAGTCACTGATCTACACGGATTCGTGCCTCAAATCTAGCACGAGTAAACTCATCCTAAGATCTGATTGCTGGTCCATATCCTCCTTAATATTCTACTGCACCCAATCCTACAAGGATATCTCTAGGTGTGCCTCTTGCTCAATGTGTCGTGCCTCCTCTGCTCGTGCATCATCACCAGGCATGAAGTTTGCATATGAGAACTGTCTAGGTATACATGAGGCAATCACTGCAGCATCAAATCCCTCCTGCTCAAGCAAATCCCTCTATGCCTCTTCCCTATAATGCTCTGTCAAGATCATGCAGGCAAAGGGGTCAATAGCCTGGCCACGTCCAGGGTATAGGTCATCCATACCTAGACCGCGATAGGTAGGTACTCCGATATTAGCAAAACAAACTGGGTAGCATGCCATGAAACCATATGGTGGACCAAGCAATGGAGATGAGCGAGGTGGCCACATCCTAGGCCAAAAAAGCTTACGCTATCAAAATCCTCAGGGGTTTCCATTTTCGAGCAAAAACCCCCGAGCGATGAGCGGACAAAACGTGGGAGGGGTCAAAATATATAGGCTTAAGTCATTTTTGGGGAGCAAAAAATTCTAAGTTATTTCAAGGAATATGTAAGTAATTATGAAATATTGATAACAAGAAATAGATATAAATATACTTTTATATAATATACATATACAATATTCTATAGCACCCAATCCTTTCTTTTCCTTTCACCATTGGTTGGATCATGAAAATTTGGAAAAATATCCTCTTTACAGTTCCTCAAGATGACCTAAGAAAAATATATAATGCCTTTTTAATAGACCCTCTAAGTGTATTTTGCTAGAGGAATATGGTTTAGAGAGCTTGCCCCAACCCTATTCTACCGGCAGAATACCCTAGGAGAGCCTATGCACAAGCGCGGGCATAACTTTTGCTCCTTAGCATAGATTGAGGAGCTGTAAAAAGAAAAAATGTTCAAATTTTTATGATCTATGCAATGGTAGGCTTAAAATTATACTTTTTATATTTATCAAAGAGAAAAATTAAAATTTTCAAGATGTATATGAGAGTTACAACTTCTTCATAATTCATATTATGGGAGGAAGGAGTTCAGGAGAGACCACATTTCCTTAAAAGTACTTAGGTTTGGAGAATTTGGAATATTTTGAAAATCCCTCCCTTGCCTTCCTAGATTTGATAATGTATTAGAGATTAATTTATGATCGATTAGCTTTTTCCTATTCATCAAAGGAATATGGTATACATTGTCATATGAGAGCTTCCAATATGGAATTGCTAAATATTAGGGACTCTTTTAAATTGATTGAATTACCATAATCCTTAAAATAGAGTATGGTAGGGAGGTATTTATAGGAGTTTCTAAAGTGTTCACTATTTGTTCATATATAGATGATGTTCTCTAAAATGAGGGTTATAATGAAAAATAAGTAAGTATATGGTTCCATAAATGAGAAATTAAGAAAGAATTGTATATTCCTTTGAGAAATATACAAGCATGGTTGGTGTCAAAAATTATTGCTCGAACTTTTCTGCTTGTAGGTTTTTGCTTGAAAACTTTGCACATCCCAAAATCCTCCTAGCAAAGGATGTAGGAAGACATGGGGATCCTAGAGAGTGCAGCTGGGTCTATGGGACATCTAGTGGGAACATTTGCAGGAGGGGTGGGATACAAGGTCACACTAGGGTGTATCCTATGGCGACTCTCATCACGTGAGATGTGCCTCAACTGATACAAATAGTGCTCAGCTCGATGGTATGCAATGCATGTCGAGACCCTATGCTTCTATAGCTCTGCCTCTAGCTGTCGTACTCGATTCTCCATCTGCCAAACAAACACACATCATGAGGTGAGAAAGGGGCATATCACATGAGTAACTCATGTGGCACCAAAATATAGTAAAAGACGATGAATGACTAACCTTGTTGGTAGACTTTGCGTATGAATGTAGTTGTCCTCCAATAGATTGTAATATTGGTGTAGGGACAGTATGAAGCTCTGGTGCCTCGCGCTGACATCGCACACCTGTTGTCTGTTGCTGGCATCCCATCCTACCACATCCAGCTCCTGATCCAAGATGTGTTGAGATATCGAGCTCCACTCGCGATATGCCAGGGTGACTGTTGTGCATTTATGTCACCGACTTGTTAGTTGGAGATGCGGTTGGTATACCGCCCACGAATAATAGCTGGATGACAGCTATCCTTATCTACTCTAGTTTGTGGCTCAGTTAGTATGCCACCTTAGTTAGTTGAGTTTGGTTTGAGACCCACATATAGGGTTCTTCTATTTTCTTTGTACTAGAGTTCTTTTGGCTTTCACAACTAAGAAGAGGAAAACTATTTTCAGCCTCCACCTTTGTGTGTATTCCCCCAATTGTTCATGTGAGAAAGCCGCAAGTGAGACTCCTTCCCTCTCTCCCACTATCTTCACAAGATGCACACTGAGAAAGTCCACCCTATGCCCAAGGATGAACTCAACATATAGTTGCATCGCAAATGAATGAGGGATTTGGAGGTTGTGAGGTAGCCGACCACCATTGGAAATGATATACCTGGGATAGATATGCACTGCCATCATTGGGTACGTACACTATAATATGTGAAAAGGTTGTCTTGAATGAGGTCATTGGGACACTGTCTGACCATCCCAAAAAAGTAGATCTAGTGCTGCACTATGAGGACAATCATGCTCGAATAGGGCATGTATTGCTTTCCAATCCATGCCCTGACCTTCATCCTCTGCCTGTGACTGAAATGTTTGCTAAAGGTCCTTGTAACCACCTAGTTGACGTAGACCATCAATGACTGAAGGTCCTCGTAACCACCTAGTCAACGTAGACCATCAATAACCACATCCACACTCGCGACCAAGTGAGGGGGGGCCCCAATGCCCTGCAGAGTCCTCATCTCGACTCTCAAAATTTCAATCTACTGCTATACAATGCTAGGAGCAACGTTAGGTCTGTACAAATAAACACATACATCTAAGGTCACTAATTCAAGTTGCATATGTACATTTGCATGTGTCTACCCACATACACATGCATGCTCAAGTGTAAAACCCAAAGGTGATCTACATGGACTTGGATTTAGCTCCATAGTTCAAGCACTAACACAAATTAATGCTCCATGACGACAACATTGGCGTCCCTAGAGGACCAAGTCTTTGCTACATGTTTTGGGGTATTCTACATGTTTCTATCCAT
The DNA here is from genome assembly GCF_047967505.1 of Dipteris shenzhenensis. Lineage (NCBI taxonomy): Eukaryota > Viridiplantae > Streptophyta > Polypodiopsida > Gleicheniales > Dipteridaceae > Dipteris > Dipteris shenzhenensis. Next base: position 53,295,580 of record NC_141619.1, on the reverse strand, counting down.
GACTATCATCAAGTGTAACTATTCTTCTATCTCTCCATAATGTCTGCCAACAATTATTTCATTTTAACATTTTTCTATTTCAAATGAAAGTGTTAATACAAGTGAAAAAAAGCAAAATCATGATGAAGGGTATAATGATTTCTTTCTTGACTTTGAAAGTTTATCACTCTTGGATGAATAGCTTGATAGCTATTGCCTCTATAAAAATTATCTACTAAACATCTAAAATGTGTTGGCCGCTATTCAATGAGGTCCCGGGGGATTCACAAGGGGAAACTTATGATATCACGTGAGTGTACAATAGGGGGGTTTTTTTAGATGAGGCATAAGCTTATACATTAGGGGTGGGGGCCCTTTTTAATTTTTCTCAATCTTAAATTTAAGTTAGGGGGCCTTGACATCTTTGGGGAGGAAGAGGGAGGGGTATAGGGAAATACAAATTTTTACCCCCTAAACATAAAAATTACACACACACATACACATTTGACTAGTGACAATTGGTCATGTACCAATTGCGCATGAACTAAGCCTGAGCTATAGCTAAATGTAGGCCATGGTAGGGAAACAAATGAATACTACCCATTGGTGAATATTTGAAGATGGTCTAATCTATGTCATCTGAACTTTCTTATGATGTAATCCAAATAATTGAGAAAGAACATAGATTTAAGGAAGGGGGGGACATAGTCTACTTTTGGTGGTATCCTTATAAGCTTAAATAGGGGTGTTTTATTATGTTACATGGACCATATATAGGGGGTTTTCTTGAAGTTGATGCACGCAAGTGACATCCCCCTTGTACTGAGAGTGAATCCCCTGGGAATGAGGTGAATTGGGTTCTACCATTGTATTAGGTGAGTCTATTTGTCAATGTGAGTAGTCAAGTGTCACTTAAATCCTTACGTTATGCTAGAGATGCATAAACTATGTCATTGAAATTCTTGAGAGAAAGCACGGGGGACTAGAATCCTTAAATTCTCATGTGTCAACTATTCCCACTTGCTAACATGGGCACCTCCTTTTAATGTGAGGAGGGGCTACCACATGGCACTAAAATGGAATCAATATTTTCTAACAATATAGAAGTTGTGGTGTGTGTTGAGCTAAGCAAAGTCGCACAAAGACTTCAGATGTATATGCTTCGAGAGAACAAGGCCTATTTCTGCCTCTATTTGTTTTGCACATTCTAACAAAACTACATGGAGGACATCTATTCTTGATACATGTTGCAATCATCAAGTAATTCATTCATAGAAATTAAGGCAACCTAGGATGCAAACCTTTAAATTGGACAAAGGTGGATGCTTCTGTCTACTGACGGGTCATGCTACTCGTGAGTATAGTTGCATTGACAATAAAGATGTGAGTCAACAAAAGACTTAAGCATTTAGAGACAAATACTTGTAACATGAAACCAAACTCATAGACTCATGTACAATCCATTATAAACCTCATTCCATATCTATACCATCCAACAGACTCGTTGCTTAAGCTCTATGCTTAACTAATTCCAATGAACTAATGTACATCTCAAATCTCATGTTCACTAGTACCAAATTTTATTACATACACACATGAGAAGAGACAAACTGTCCAACAAAACAACCCTCTACATTTCTTTTTGAGCAAATGAGAGAAACCCTCATCACACATTTTTAGATCTTTTTTGGATAATGTTTCTCACCATTACTATTAGTATACGTCACTTCATTGGGGTACACAAGGATGTTGTCACTTCATTGGGCTAGACGAGGATGCCTTGAAAAGACACAACCCACTCTCATTACCACTATACTTGATTTGGTACTATAAAATTTCCAGCTATGAAGAAAAGTTCTCACAAGACTATGTATTTGTTAGAATAAAATGTTTATCATATACCATGGAAGCTACGCTTACAAAACTTATCAAATCATACATTATGAGAGAGCCAAATTAAACTATGTAAACTTGGATATTATTCACTGCGGTCATTGCATCCACTGTCTTTACACCCTTTCAAGAATGCAAATGTTGCTTCGTAAAAATGAGAGCATAGATTGCCATTGGGATTTGAATTCGTAGCACAAAGATTAAGCTTACAATGCCCAAATGAGGACACAAAAAATGCAACATTAACATGTAGAAAATAAAACTGATGCCTAAACCTATAGACAAGTGGTATCCATTGACCGATATGGCATTTCATAACAACATTTTGGTGAGTCAATTGATAATAGCATTTGATAACAGCCTGCTGCCCCAAACTCGAGTGCATGTATCGTAATAGGATAGCCTAACAAGTGGACATCTAGACGCCCCAAAGATTGGGATTTCCACCCAGAATTTTCCCCAATGCATGCCCAAGCTGCAACCTCTCGCTCCCCCGCACCTCCACCTCCACATCCCTACCTCCATCCGCCTCGCCCCCTCCCTATACCTCCACCTACCTCCCCACTCCCTCCACCACCCTCACTATGCCTCCACCTCCCTCCCCACTCCCTCCACATCCCCCTTCCCTCAACCACCGTCCCTATGCCTCCATCTCCCTCCCCACTCCCTCCACCTCCCCCTTCCCTTAGCCACCCTCCATACACCTCCACCTCCCTCCCCACTCGCATACCATATAATCAATGCCTCAATAGTGGATTGGATGTGACATCCATGCATGTGAGGGATGTATGAACATACCATGATCGAGGTTTCCTTCACACACGTATGCATGTGAAGCATGAAGAACCATACCTCGATCGAGGTTTTAATGCAACACCCATGCATGTGAAGGATCCGTGAAATGACCACGATTGAGGTTTTCTCTGCCAACTCAGCATGCCAACTTACCTCGATCGAGGTACTTCTATGACCATGCAAGCATACCACGTACGATTTGTCTCACCAAATGCTAAACATATGCCAAGTCAACATACCTCGGTCGAGGTAATTGGAATGCCAACTCACTACCATGGGTGCAAGATGTGTCATCCATGCATACCACGATCGATGTATAAAATACCACGATCCAGGTAGGAGATACCACGATCGTGGTATTTGACTTGCCAACTCACTGCCACAAGTGTTGCTCAGAGTGTTGTGCCCAAATACCAGGATCAAGGTTTTTGGATGCACACGTAGGCTACCACACACCTTGAATGAGGTAGGCATGCTAGATGACACATAATCACGTTCGAGGTTTATTTGCTGAGCTGTGATTTCTACACAATACCACGATCAAGATTTTTTCTCCTCCCAAACCTCCACTTGTCAGCTCTCGAACCTCCACATGTTCAAGCTCGATTGCATGCAGTACCACGATCGAGGTAGTGTAATCCTTTGTATTTGTGAGTTGGGGGTGTCACACTTTGCCTGGAATGGTCAAAAAGTGGACACCCTTACCTTGATACCACCCACAACTCTTCTAGCCTCTCTTGGATTAGCTTCACATTCAAATCATTTTCAAAGTGTGGTATCCTTCATTTCCAATAAAGGGAGACCTCCATGGCTCTGATACCAAATTGAAAATGAATAAGAGGGAAAGAGGAAAGAATGCTTCTTCATTACATGGGAGAGAGCCATGTCACACCTCCATTACACTCATTATCATGTACAAATTATCCTAAAACCTCTTCACACTCATACTTTCAAGAAACCACCTCATCATCTATATACCACTCTCTACATCCATGCATACAACATCTATACATCAACAGAACTAGCATATGGAAAGAAACTATGGGTTGGCAAATGAGATGCATTATGGCTTGACAAGATAAATCACTATGGCTTGAACATGAAGCAATGTGGAGCAAGTATGGTTTTGATATTATTGAGGGTGGGAGACACACACACATACACACTCGCTAATACGGTGTAGAAGCAAAAGAGATCCTAGGTTTGATATTATGTGAGAATAGTGGTGAGAGTGAGGGACACACACATGCATGTGTGGACTTGCACACACACACGCGTGCACATGCGCACGTGCATGAACACACATGTTAAAAATGAGAGGTGCCTTCATGTATTACAAAGAGAATGTACATTATAACCATAATACTTAAGGTTATACTAAAGGTATTCACACAAACCCTAGGTCCACTCAAGGACATTTCATTCTACCACTCCTTAATATGCAAATTAGCTAGTGTAATTTTCAAGTTTTGTAATAGAAAACAATGTGGGACAAGACCACAACATGAAAATGAAAATTTATAAAACTTTCCTTTGACATTTTCTAATAATCATGACTTGAAAATTATAACTATAGAATCCTTGATTCATGCATGGAAAAATCAAGTCCAAATATAGTGTAACAAGTTTGCCATGTTATGGAGGAATGTGGAAAATAACACTCAAAATTATAGCCCCCCTTTAGCATTCTGCTATGTTGACTCTGTGCCAACATGAACTTATGAAGAAAGAGAAGGTGTTACAACTTTGTGATACAACTTTGTGTTACAACTTCTAGACACAACTTTGTGTTACGACTTTGTGACACAACTTTGTGTTACAACTTTGTGTAACAACTTTGTGTTACAATTTGTGTTACAACTTCTACATGTAGAGAGCGAATGTGTTACAACTTTGTGATACAACTTTGTGTAACAACTTTGTGATACGACTTTGTGTTACATGCAGAGAGAGAAGCTCTCCAACATGTATAAATACCCCATAATGGAATGAAGCCCACACTCTTGGCGCATTGTGTTGAGTCTACATTGGTATTCCTAGCATTTGTCTCAAGTGTCCATGCTTCCTTGCACTGCACATCCAAAAGCATGTCCTAACCTTGCAACCCTTCTCCCCTCTCCTCCAACCCTGCAACCCACCCTCTCCCTCTCCTCCTCCCTCATTCTCCTTCCTCCTTCTCCTCCTCCTCCCTCCTCCTCCTCCTCCTCCTCCTCCTCCTCCTCCTCCCTCCTCCTCCTCCTCCTCTCTCCTCCCCCTCCCTCCTCCTCTTCCCTCCTCCTCCATCCTCCTCACTCTCTTCCTTCACCCATGCTCTTACACCTTCTTCCTCTCCCACTCCTATGCTTTCCTAAACCCTTAAACTCCATGATCTACGAGGGAGACGAGTTCTCCACCATGTATTCTACTCTGAAACTTGAATCCTCCTTCTAACCCTGGACTCCTTCTAAACCTTGGAACCTCCTTCTAAACCCTGGAACTCTTTCTAAACCCTGGAACTCTTTCTGAACCCTGGAACCTCCTTCTGAACCCTGGAACTTCTCCTAAACCCTTGAACTCTTTCTAAACACTGGAACCTCCTTCTGAACCCTTAAACTCCTCCTAAACTCTACAACCCCCAATGAAGGCGAAAGCCTTCATTACCCCAACAACGATGGTTTACGTGCTTTTTTACACATGCTTGCACTTTGTTTGCTTACCACACTTAAGCCTACGTCTCTCACCGGAACACGACTCGAGGTCCTAAGCTACACATATACTACAATGACAATCCCAACATATCTGTAGGTGACAAAAAGCCTCGGAATCCTGCAACATAGAATAACCCAGCTCTTCCTACGAAAGCAGTAGAAAGAGCCAATATTTGGCGCCGCTGTCGGGGAGACTAGCGTCTCAAGTCGTGAGTAAACATACGTAGGTATGTGTAAAACAAGTCACTACTTCAAACTTTCACGAACATAACACTCAAGGGCAAGGAGAGTAAAATTTTTTTTTTTCTTTTTCCAAATCTAGCCAAACATATCAACCCCAAACATCCACTTGGGGTTACTACCTTAAGAAATTTTCTTAATTTCTTAAATAGAAGCCACATGATCTACAATCAGGCTAGGTAGTGGACACGGTTGCGTAGAGCTTTCAATTTCGATCATTTTACCTTTTTACAGAAAAGCAAGCCGAGCTCTACATAAAGAGTTATGGCTCGGGAAGAGTTTAGGGTTAAACCCTAAACCTAAAATCCAATCCTATAAAAACCTACTCCACCCCCCTCATTCTTCATCTTTCACTTTTGCCTCCATTCTCTTCCTCATTCCGAGCCCCACGCAAGACTCTCCTCCCTCTCCATCGACCACCCCCTTACTCCTATCCTCGCCATGTAAGTGACATTGAGCCCTTCTCGCAGCGATGACCTAGCCTTCCACCCACCGTCCATTGTTCCGCAACAATCCCGTTACATCAAGAAAGACTTGGAGAGCGTTCAGGTGACCACTTCTCCCTGCTTTTCGATTTCAATATTTCAGGTTTTTTTCCTCTTTTTTCCACCTCCCCCCTCCCCCTCTACCACCACCTTCCCCTCTCCCCCTCCCCCTCCATCTCCACCTCCCCCTCTCCCCCCCCCCTCCACCACCACCTTCCCCTCTCCCCCTCCCCCTCCATCTCCACCTCCCCCTCTCCCCCTCCCCCTCCATCTCCACCTCCCCCTCTCCCCCTCCCCCTCCATCTCCACCTCCCCCTCTCTCACCCCCCTCCACCACCACCTCCCCCCTCCCCCTCCCCCTTCATCTCCACCTCCCCCTCCCCCCCTCCCCCTCCCCCTCCACCTCCCCCTCTCCCCCTCCCCCTCCACCACCACCTCCCCCCTCCCCCTCCCCCTACATCTCCCCCTCCCCCTCCCCCCTCCCCCTCCACCTCCCCCCTCCCCCTCCCCCTTCACCACCCCCTCCCCCTCCCCCTTCACCACCACCTCCCCCCTCCCCCTCCCCCTTCATCTCCCTCTCCCCCTCCCCCTTTCTCTCTCTTTCTCCCTCTCCCCCTCCCCCTTTCTCTCTCTCCCTCCTCTCTCCCCTTTTTTTGCCCTCTCTCTCTCTCCCACCCCCTCTCTCTCTTACTCTCTCCCCTCTCCCCCACCCCCTCTCTCTCTCTCACTCTCTCCTCTCTCCCCCTCATTCTCTCCCCCCTTACGCTCGCCCCTCCACCCCCCCTCTCCTCTCTCTCCCCGTTATCCCCTCCCCCTTACCCCCCGCTCTCTGTAAACCCCCGCCCCCTCTCTCTAACCCCCCACCCCCCGCCCCGCGGCAGTGCACGTAGCGCCGCCGCCCCGTGCACCCCCCAGCCCCCGCTACCCCGCCCTGCCCGCCGCCCCGCGCACCCCCTGCCCTCGCTAACCCGCCCCGCGGCGGCGCACGCAGCGCTGCCGCCCCGTGCACCCCCAGCCCCCGCTAACCCGCCCCGCGGCGGTGCACGCAGCGTCGCCGCCCCGTGCACCCCCCAACCCCCGCTACCCCACCTCGCCCGCCGCCCCGCGCACCCCCCAGCCCCCGCTAACCTGCCCCGCCTGCCGCTCCGTGCACCCCCAGCCCCCGCTCACCCGCGCCCCGCCCCGCCGCCCTGCCCCGCCCCGCCCGCCGCCCCGCAGCCCCCGCTACCCCGCCCGCCCCCAACCCCCTTCCCTGCGGCGGTGCTGTGTCAGCGCCGCCCCCCCCCCATGCCCCCCACCCCCATGCCCCCCCCTCCCCCGCCCTCCCCGCGCACCCCCCCCTCACCCCCTGCGCAAAACCACCACCACCCCCCCCCCGGGCGCCGCCGTCGGGGAGACCCCCACAGCACCACAAAAAAAAAAAAAAAAAACCTAACTTAAAACTAACTGCAGTTAGGTTAGTTGGATAACCTAGGTTAGGTTAGGTTAGGTTAGGTTAGGTTAACCCTAGGTTAGTTAGTTAACCTCAATTAGATTAGTTCACGTAGGTTAGGTTAGTAGTAACTGAAGTTAGGTTAGTTTAGTTAACCCTCAATCGATTAGATTAACCTCAGTTAGGTTAGACTAACTCTTCAGTTAATAACTAACTACAGTTAGTTAAACTTCCCAGTTACAGTAACTGGGAGGATCTAGGTTACTTCCCTTAACTAGAATCACTTGGTTTCAACCCCTCAGTTGGACCTAAAGTCCATTCACAGCACAATTAGGACCCCCCAATGCCAAAATTACCCCTCCTTTAACCTCTCGAAACTCATCCGTTTGGGACCCAAATTGAACCCTGTTTGAACCCATATTTCACACACGAAAACACCACATTACGAAGAAATTTTCCAGCCCATTTCACACCCTTTCGGCATCCCTAGCACACGTTCATTCGCGCCCCCGTGTGGGCCTCATTTTGCACAAATTCACTCGTATTTTCACGCCGTGACCTCCGATTAACGATCCGTCTGCACCGGCACATTTCCCTACACACGTAGGACAATCTTAGGCACATTATTAACACGACAGTCCCTACACAAACTAACATCACTCTAGCTCTCCTAACAACACCACCTCCACAAATGCCCTTGGGGTAGCGACACCCTTGGCAAATCACGCACCATCTGCATGCAGTTACGTTCCGGCCAACGACTTCGTCTCCAACGCTCGCCCCATCCGCAACTAACTCCACTGCAACAACTGCCCCCACCAATCCTCTACCCCGAATCCCCCCCTGAGATTCAACAACTTCCTTTAACTCCTCCACGCCGCAACATGGCTGGACGCCGTCATGAGCATGATGGGGACATCGAGCTCAATGCTGAGGCTGACAACTTCTTCAATCGCCGAAATCACAATAATCAAGGCCGACGCCCCTTGGGAAAACTGGAACTTCCCAAATATAATGGTTGGGGAGATCCAGCTCGCTTCCTCCAGCATTTTGATGCCGCATGTCGAGCAGGTGGTGATCAATCCCATGAAACCAAGGTGGCTTGGTTTCCAATGGCCTTAACTGATGAGGCGTCAGAATGGTACCTCGACCTTCTCGTGGAAGAACATGCCACATGGGACCTACTTCAAACCGAATTCAAACGTCGCTTTCAAACGGAAAGGCTACAAGATGATCCCGCTCTCCAACTTAGCAAGATCGAACAAGGCCAGAGGGAAGATGTACGCACATACCTGGGAAAGATGAAGAGATTGATCACCAAATGTGACCCACGCCCAGATGCAAAGTACCTCACGGCATGGTTCATAGCAGGTCTACGAAAGAAAATCCGCAAGGATATGAAAAAGATAAGTAGCTATGAAACATTCAGTGCCGCTCATGCGGCAGCCATTGACATCGAAGATGGCATGACAGATTCAGGCACTAGCAGTGATGATGCCAGATCAAATACATGAGATAAGCGCTCGAAAAAAGGTAAATCAAAGGACACTGCCGAAACATCCAATGAAGATCGCCTCGAGGCCATGACCTTGAAGCTGAAAGAAGATATGATGTAGGCCATGGATCAAAAACTCCACTTGTCTCAGCCGCCAACTCAAACATATCCACGGTGAGAAAATGTCTGGTGCCCACACTGCTTGGCAAATCATACAGCAAATGAATGCCCAGTCCTACGAGCAAGGATCACTGCACAAGCAACTCCACCACCACGGTTGTGGTGCCATATCTGCGTCGTCGGCGGCCATGATGAGAACAGTTGCATCTTCAACATGCGCAACAATCCACCTCGACCACCACAATACCAAGCGGCACCCATGCCAGTATACAGGCAACTGGCACTTGCACAAGCGCCCCCAGTTCCGAGACTAAATCCTGTTCCCGTTTGGACACAAGTCCCACAACTACTTAGGAATCCGAATCCACGACCGTATCCAAGAGCACCAAATCCAGCTCCTCAGGCAGTTCCCATACATCAATTACAAGCCGAGGAAGTTGACTCGCTATTTGAGTATGAAGCAGAGTACCCAGTGTACTATGTAGAAGGTGCAGAGGGTCTCATACCAGTCTATGCAAATCAAGTGCGACCCAACACATTTCGAGCACCAATCAAGTGTTACGGTTGTGGAGAAAATCATAGGATCGCAGAGTGCCCTCATCGTGGTAGCCCAGCCACTTTCCAACCACTCTGCAGAGATTGTGGCATAGGACATGCCTGTATGGATTGTCCCATGAAAAATAAGGTCCCAGAACAAACAGAGGTTAAGCCTGACATCCCCATCGGCATCATTGGGGTGGACCATCAAAGTCCTGGGTCCGGCAAGTCTAAGGTCACAACCTATCAATGTAATTACACGCCAACAGAAAGAGGCCACGAAGGACCCTATCATTCCAATCCAACTGAAGCGACTTCTGAGAAAGAAAGCACAAGTGCCTCCACCTCCGCCAAGCACTGAGCAGCCGAGTTCATCCACATGAACTCCCGAGCCTCGAATAAAAGAAGCTCCATTCTCGAATGCAGAGGTAGAGAAGGCTCGTTTTCAGGTACTTCAGCAATGGGTTCAAAATGAACAAGCTCAATTTGAGGCTTAGAAACAAGCTCAAGACCCACTAAATGACTTGGCCCCACAAAGTATTGATACTGTACTCGAGCCTTTGTTCCAACACAGACTCCACAACAGAATGTACCGCCACGTCAACTTGAAGGAGCTGCACTCTCTAGCATCCTGAGTTGCCCTATGTCCATTCCCATCGGAATCCTCTTACGAAATTGTCCCAATCTCTGGGAGAGTTTCAAAGGATGGATTGAACTCACGAATCCCCCTCCACCTATGAATGACATTGAAGATATCCCTGTGCGGATGGGTGAGAGAGATGACATACGCAACATCACTGTGCCTTTGATCCACAAGGCATATAATGAAGTCCAAGCCATAGTGGGTGGTGGAGCAGGTGTCAATGTCCTATCAAAGGAGCTCTACGAAGAATGGGGTCTCCCACCAATGCAAAAGGCTAATTTCAACATACGCCTTGCCGACTTACTGGGACGTCCTTGGTTATGGGAAGCATCAGTCCTCCATGACTGGGGAACGGATAGATTGACAATCCAGAATCGAGACACTGCAGTCAGGGTGAATGTGGGGACAGGAGTTATTAAACCAATTGTTCCTAGAGCATTGGATGACACATCTTCCACGACAATCTCGAGCAAATCAGATCCCTTGCAACAGCATGCCATAGCAGGTGACTCACAAAGCAATGTCAATAACTGGATACAAACATTGGCAACCATCGACAACTGCCATTCATTAGACCCCATCTTCTCACAGATAGATGTTAACGCACTACAGGTCGATCCTTCACCGACACATGAAGAACCAATCGATCTAGAGATGCCATTCTTTATGGCTGACCTCGAATGGGATAATGAACCTGAAGAAGGTACCCATACCAATGATGACTCAGATTTTCCTTGGGACCTTGAAACAGAGGCTGCGAATGCTGAAATTGAAGATCAAATCTTTGATAATGACCTAGCCATTCTGCATGCCCTAATGGCAGTTGAGCTCCCAAAAGTTGAACCTCCACAGTTGCATAACAGCAGAAGATCCCGCAAGAAAGCTGCAGGAGGAAATTGCAGAAGAGCCAAGGCCGAGCACTTCAATGAATTCGAACGAGTCCAAACAAGGATTGTCGAATTGTACCTTGCAAAGGCAGTTCCCACAAAATCAAAACCACCACCTCTTGAATGGTCCCCTGAGGGACTAGAAGGAGTATGTGCAGCACATGAACCCTTACTTGGAAACACCTTACCAGTGGAAAAGTTACCCCACAGTTCCCAACGTAAGAAGTTTCGGAAATATAAGCCACATGTGCGGATGAAGCTCGATCAAGAGACTTCAAAAAAAGAAAGAAAAGAAGAGCCTAACAAATTACTAAATGCAACTATGCCACCCAGTACACATGACGCCTACCAGGCTAGTTCAACCCCATTAGAGGCCGATCTTCGAGAAGTGCCGGAATACTTTAAGAATTATACAAGTGGCAGTGCACCAATAGCAATGCCAAGACCAATCAGAGAATCTGAAGTTCAAGAAACCGATAGCATTGGAGAAACTCCAATCTATGAGGGACCGGCAAAAACATGCACAATAAACCTCGCCCTTGAAGGGGAGGAAGAAAAGTTGGTTTTCATTGGGAAACAGCTCTGTCAAGAAGATGAAATCAAACTCAAAGACCTCCTAATGGAATACTGTGACTGCCTAGCATGGTCATACAAAGAGATGAAAGGAATCTCACCAAAAGTGGCAGTTCACACGATCCCTATAAGGGAAGGTGCTCGCCCTAAGCTATGTGGACGTTATCGCACAAATCCTAAATATGGCACCATGGTTTATGACGAGATGGAGAAACTCCTAGATGCCGGATTCATCTACGAGATAGAACACACTGATTGGGTTTCACCCATTGTCATTGTGCCTACACGCAACAAGAAGCTCAGAATATGCGTAAACTTGAAAAATGTGAATGCCGCCACAATTAGGGATCACTACCCCCTACCCTTAACAGAAATAGTGTTGGAAAAGGTGGCAGGATCCGAAATATATAGCTTCTTGGATGGCTTCAGTGGCTATAACCAAGTGCAAATAGCTCCTCAGGACCAATCAAAAACAGCATTTGCTACAGAATGGGGTATTTTTGCATATAGAGTCATGCCATTCGGCCTTTGTAATGCCCCAGCCACATTCCAGCGAGTCATGTTGATAGCTTTCAAGTCATTTTTGAATAAGTTTTTACAGGTGTTCTTGGATGATTTGTGCATCCATTCAACCAAACAGGACCACTTCAAATGTCTGGAAGAAGTACTAATCAAATGTAGGGAGTATGGCATCTCCCTAAATCCAACAAAATGCCAGTTCATGGTCACCCACGGAGTTGTTTTGGGACACATCGTCTCTCAACATGGGATTGCAACTGACATGGACAAAATCAAAATCATCATGGAATTGCCTCCTCCTACAAATTCCAAAGGTGTACAGGTCTTTATGGGACATGCCGGCTATTATAGAAGATTTATATTGCGGTATGCCATGATAGCTAGACCACTTTACAAATTATTAGTGGAGTTCTTATGGACCGAAGAGTGCGACCAAGCCTTTGAGCTTTTAAAATGGCACCTAATCACAGCAGCCATCCTTATATCTCCCAATTGGGATATTGATTTTCATGTTCATACTGATGGATCCAAGTATGCAATTGGGAGTGTGCTTTGTCAACCTGGTGAACATAAGAAAGACTACCCCATCTACTTCGCCAGTCGACAACTCAATGATGCAGAGATCAACTATACAACCACAGAAAGAGAAGCCCTAGCAATGGTGTATAGTGTAAAGAAATTTCGGCACTATCTACTCGCAAATGATTTTGTCTTCTACACTGACCATCAAGCATTGCTTTATCTTGTGAACCATCTGTGTACCACCGGAAGAATAACCAGATGGCTCCTCTTGCTGCAAGAATTCAACTTCAAAATCGTGGTCCGCAAAGGTGCCCAACACTACATTGCCGATCACATATCTCGAGTCAAGACAGGAGAAGAAGCCACTGGAGTAGAAGACGACTTACCAGATGCCACAGTATTTCAAATAGATGCTGTTCCAGAATGGTGTGGAGATATCATTGGGTACTTGATGGCAGGAAGACCACCCCCTGACATGAAAGCAGTAGATGCCAGAAAATTGATTCTAAAGGCTGCACCCTATCAACTCATTGCAGGACAACTATACAAGATGGGCAAGGACCAGATATTAAGAAGATGTGTAATGCCTCATGAGATCCTGCCAATCCTGAGTGAAGTCCATGAAGGCATTGCAGGAGGACACTTCCAAGGGGAAGCCACAGCAAGAAAAGTTCTCCTCGCAGGCTACTGGTGGCCAACACTGTGGGCAGATGCCTATGAATATGTAAAAGGCTGTGATGTATGCCAACAAACTATTAAACCACAACACAAAGACTTCAATCCCCTAACAACAGTTGTTGCACAACAGCCATTTGAAAAATGGGGGATTGATTATGTGGGTCCCATACATCCAGCAGCAAAAGGAACACAGGCACGTTACATCATTGTGGCCACTGATTACTTTACAAAATGGGCTGAAGCTAAAGCAGTCAGAAAGGCAGATGCCAAAAGCACAGCAAGATTCTTATACGAACATGTGATCACCCGATTCGGATGCCCCATTGAAATTGTGTCAGATAGAGGCACACATTTTGTCAATGAGGTAATCCAAGAACTCTTGTCTGGCTTCATGGTCATCCATAGAAAAAGCACACCCTACTACCCCCAAGGGAATGGACTAGCAGAATCCACAAACAAAATCATATGCAATATCCTCACCAAGGTAGTAGAACCACAGTGTTCTGATTGGGCAGAGAAATTGAATGCAGCCTTATGGGCATACAGAACCACATTCAAGGTCAGTACAGGGAACACACCTTTTCAATTGGTGTACGGCCTTGAAGCCGTGGTCCCACTCGAATTTGTAATACCAAGTCTGCGCATCGCAATACAGGAACGCATGGGTGATCATGAGTCATTGAAAGAAAGGCTCTCTCAGTTGGAAAAGCACAGAGACAAGACTAGTCGCTTATCATGCCATGACAACAGAAAAACATCGAAGAAAGGCATGGTTTGACAGGAATCTGAAAGCTAAAGACATCAAGGAAGGCGACTTAGTCCTGTTATACAATGCCAAAGTACACAAGGGAAAACTGAAGTATCTAGGTCAAGGACCCTACTGAGTACCAAAGATGAATCCCATCGGAGCTGTGCTACTTGAAACACTAGATGGAGTCCAATTCAACACAACAATAAATGGGAGCCGACTGAAGCACTACTACATCAACACGTGAGCCATCCCCGACAAAAATGAAGATTTGGGAAACCAAGTCTTCCTTAGTTAGGATTAGATTGTATCACGAGCACTCACTTGCATATGTACGTCTTCGCACATATAGGTAGCCTCAATCGATTTTACCTAGAGCTCAGAAGTGATGATGAGTTCTAGCTGCCCTATGAAAATCCCAGCAAAAAAAGCATATAGTTAGTTCCTGCTTAGCTACTAGGTCACGTGCACTCACACACTTTCGCTTAGACACATAGATGATTGCATGAATAATTGTACCCCACACTTTCATTCCACACTCTCAAAGAATGTATAACAAAAAAAAAAAAAAAGGATCTCTCTCCCACACACACACAGAAAGGTCATACAGGCATGCCAATCAATGTAATGATCAATGGTACACTACATGTACATGGATGCAGGTTTAGAAAAGATGCTGCCACTAAAGAGGATGTGCAGAAAGAGCCCACCGCCTCAACCACAGGACCCCCTCCAGAGTTCGCAGCCATCTACATCCTCTCAACCACGGAGACCACAGGCATTCGTGGTCCAAAGCGATAGCTCCGAAGAAGATTCAGTGCATGTCCAAGCAGAACAAATGCCACCCCAGGCCTACACAACCGTTAACAAGGCCCAATCATTGGAACTTGTCTGGCCACCCACATCGACTTATGCTCTTTCCTAGGAAGCAACATCTTACTTAGAGCAACGGGGTCTAGGCAATTTGCATGAGAGCCTCAAATCCTTGGAGGACAGTCCTATCATGACCACCTACATCAAGGACTTTCTCCACTCTTACTACTCCAGCAATGCAACGGATGGCAAGTACGGTACAATCACTGTACAGCAGAGCCCACTGAACATTATCCTCGATAGTACAGTCATTCAAAGGGCTTTCTCTCTGCCAAAACAAGGTGGCTAATACCCTAAACGGTCTGCTGATGCAAAGTTTATCGAAGTACAGTCTCTCCTCACCAAGGGTACCCTGATCCATAGAGATGGCATCTTGCTTCGCACAATCCTTGACCCTCGCCTCAAGGAAGAAGCACAATTTCTATCCACCATCCTGGGAATAAAGAACGGCAAGGAACGCTCCCTTCCACTCCACACATTTGTTTTGCTGAGTAGGAAGCTAAAACAAGACTGGATCCAACACTTCGTCATTTTCTTTACAAAAAAACTCGATGGTTCTTCAGGCCAAAAATGTAAAATTCTGCACTTATTGGCTATAATCATCAAAAAAGAACTACAAGAAAGAGAAATGACACTGCCCCAGTCTCCAAAGCCAATTGAGGAGTTGGACATACCCTTCTCACCAGTATGGGAGCCGTCATCAACTGCTCCAGCTATCACATTGATAAGTACAGATGCCTTAACAGAAGTACCTATTCTGGAAAGCAGGATTGCGAAATTGCCTCAGGAAATGCTTCAGCTCGGTGCACAACTGCAACCACTAAGTCTCCACACAGCACCAACCCGAGCTCGAGACAATGTTGGCACCTGAACCTGAGGAACGATCAGCACCAGAGCTTGAGACCACATCAGCACTCAAACCGCCCATCGACACCATGCCAGTCGATGAGCCCCAAGGAGAGCTCGTGCGAGATCAGCAGTATGACTATTATACACAAGGAACTGAAATGCCATTGGAACAACCTCCCCCAAGTACTACAGAATCCTCGGGATGGCTACATGGGCACCACTTGTATCAGCAATATCGCCAGACCTCATCACCGTCTGTCATTCTCCAACATCAAGCTAGCCAAATGATCCAAATGTCAGAACTCTTCACTAGCTTGGCTAAGGAAGCATATGCAAGAGAATTGGAAAGGCAGACAGCATCAGAAATTGAAGACCAATTCCAGGCAAATGCCATAGAGGTCAAGGCACTTCGGGCACAGATAGATGAGAAGGAGGTAGAAGAAGTGCGCATGAACCAGACTCTCCAAGCTCAAGAGAAGGCCGTACGGGATGTGACCTCCAGCCTCCACCAAAGTCAAACACAGCTGACTGCAGCAGTAGAAGCAATGGCAATCGTACAGACCTCCTATAACTCCCTGACATCTGCACATGCGCAACAAACAGAGGTAGTGGCACAAGCTCGACTCACTCTCATTCATAAAGAAGAAGAGCTCCAGGATTGCAAAGACAAGCTTGAAGACATGAAACAATCTTTGGCAGTATGTGCCTTTAGCATTGATGAGCTTACAAGGGAATGCCGACTCTTAAAAGACCAACTTGCTACTGTTCAAGAGGCCAGCACTTCACAAGCCCAGGTCTTGGACCAATGGTCCAATACCACTGAAGACATTCCTCAACAGGCAAAGGTCACCTTGCAAATGAAAAAGCTTAAGGAGGCATACACAACCATCTACCATCAGTACAAAGAAAAAATGAATGAGATGCACTCCCAAAAAATAGCCATCTCCAAGCTTGAACTCCAATTGCTAGTGCACAACAATGAGGCATTGGAAGACAACACCAATGACGCCCCACTACAATGCACAACCGTGGTGTATGAAGAGCTTGTGGCTGCTCTACAAATGGAAGATCACCTCAATGCACGCGTGCTTATCCAATGGAAGCAACTCCAACTCCGAATCATATCTGCTCATCCAAAAATCAATTGGAAACGATCAATCGGGATTAAAACCCTACGCATAATTTGCCAAGACTTGTCTGAAGATGAGAAGAATATCTTCTGCCTATCTACACATGCCGGGTTTATAACACTCAGGACGGATGCTTTCATTGCATATGTCTACCTCATGGGTAGTCCTCCCCTCAGGGTTATTGCAGGTATGTTGCCATTGCTACAAAGGCCATCCCTATTATTTGCACGGCACGACATAATCAACATCCAATCCATGCAGCTGATCATCCCATCGCACCAGCAAAAAGAAGTGTCGGACGATGACAAGGCCTATCTCACATATCTAACCACTCTTTCTGCCAACATCATAACCTCACTTCCCCTTGCTGCTACCACCCTCTTAACCTTCCCCGAGCTCCATCCTAACATCTATTCCCTCCATTGTCTCTTTGCTCATGCCTCTCACTATTTTCAACTTACCCAACAATCACAAACTTACGAGCCCCTCACACCCAGCTTTTTCCCCTCCCTTGCTAATCCTACCCTTGAGGATTACCAAGCTGCTCAAACCATTTGCCCATTTCTTCCCCCCCTCCCCTCTGCTCCCCCTTCCACCACTATCACTCAGCCATATTTCTCCCCCATGTCCCCTGATTCTCTCCCGGCCCCGTCATCACCTCCGACACTTCTAGTGCTTCCATCAGCAGAAAATGATGCAGTATTTGATTTTGAATATCAGGATCCGGATAATCCAATTCGTACACCCATGCCAAGTTCCAATGATGGGTATGATTTTGATGAGATACCACTTCCCAGTAACCCCATCAAGGAATTTTGGAGCAAATATCTTGATATGAAAACTCGCGGTGGATGGACCCTGGGTAACTTTCCTACCAATCTTCGTCAGCACCAAATAAGTGAAGGTTGGATTAGCAAATTGGATCCACAACCTGATTGGCGCCGTCCCAAGCTCTTTGATGTAATCTTCTTAAATGAGTACTTACGGGCACCTCCATGTCTCAGAACCCATCCTAAGTTCTATGCAGTTCCACGGCGTAAAAAATGGGAAGCCAACATACACACTTTGGCTAAAGATCGAGTCATTAATTGGCCAATGATCGAACCCTACTCTGGTGTAGAATGGAATATCCAAGGCACCATGATCCGAGCACTTCAGCAGCATGAACAAACAATGCACGGCAACATTGATCGCTTCCTTTGCCAAAGTGCCATATTCTACAAAACATTAGAATTAATTCTAGAGGTCCCATGTTACCTTGATTCCCATTTTCCTCCACTCAGCTTTAATCCCAATGAACGGATTGATGCTCAGATTACAAGCCGACTCTATCAAAGAGATCTTCTTGGAGGCACGCCACATATCTCTGTTCGAGCAAATGGTAGATACAGGCTACCTGGAAACTGCGCAAAAATTGTATGGTGCTAAGGCTCTACAGCAGGATCGACTGGCACGACACAAGTTCCACAGCCACTGGACTAAAAACATGGCAACCCAGGTACGTGATCGCAATAAGCCATAACCCGAGGATGGGTAATAAAATGGATCCGGGAGTATGTTGACTCTATGCCAACATGAACTTATGAAGAAAGAGAAGGTGTTACAACTTTGTGATACAACTTTGTGTTACAACTTTGTGTTACAACTTCTAGACACAACTTTGTGTTACGACTTTGTGACACAACTTTGTGTTACAACTTTGTGTAACAACTTTGTGTAACAACTTTGTGTTACAACTTTGTGTTACAACTTCTACATGTAGAGAGAGAATGTGTTACAACTTTGTGTAACAACTTTGTGATATGACTTTGTGTTACATGCAGAGAGAGAAGCTCTCCAACTTGTATAAATACCCCATAATGGAATGAAGCCCACACTCTTGGCGCATTGTGTTGAGTCTACATTGGTATTCCTAGCATTTGTGTCAAGTGTCCATGCTTCCTTGCACTGCATGTCCAAAAGCATGTCCTAACCTTGCAACCCTTCTCCCCTCTCCTCCAACCCTGCAACCCACCCTCTCCCTCTCCTCCTCCCTCCTTCTCCTTCCTCCTTCTCCTCCTCCTCCCTCCTCCTCCTCCTCCTCCTCCTCCTCCTCCTCCTCCCTCCTCCTCCTCCTCCTCTCTCCTCCCCCTCCCTCCTCCTCTTCCCTCCTCCTCCTTCCTCCTCACTCTCTTCCTTCACCCATGCTCTTGCACCTTCTTCCTCTCCCACTCCTATGCTTTCCTAAACCCTTAAACTCCATGATCTACGAGGGAGACGAGTTCTCCACCATGTATTCTACTCTGAACCTTGAATCCTCCTTCTAACCCTGGACTCCTTCTAAACCTTGGAACCTCCTTCTAAACCCTGGAACTCTTTCTAAACCCTGGAACTCTTTCTGAACCCGGGAACCTCCTTCTGAACCCTGGAACTTCTCCTAAACCCTTGAACTCTTTCTAAACCCTGGAACCTCCTTCTGAACCCTTAAACTCCTCCTAAACCCTACAACCCCCAATGAAGGCGAAAGCCTTCATAACCCCAACAACGATGGTTTACGTGCTTTTTTACACATGCTTGCACTTTGTTTGCTTACCACACTTAAGCCTATGTCTCTCACCGGAACACGACTCGAGGTCCTAAGCTACACATATACTACAACGACAATCCCAACATATCTGTAGGTGACAAAAAGCCTCGGAATCCTGCAACATAGAATAACCCAGCTCTTCCTACAAAAGCAGTAGAAAGAGCCAACATGCTATAATAGCCATGATTCTTAAATCAAGACATTGGGCTATGGTATATCATGATAGGGATAGTCTAACACTACTCATGGGTTTAAAAATTTGTATTCATATAACCATCACCCAACTTAATTATTTTAACAAGAGCCAATAGGTTATTACCTCAATCCTATTGCTATATGACTATGAATGATCTATAAAGAAATTCCTCCACGATTCCTACATTGTAATTTGCAATATGTGGTTGAATTAGTTTATCGATATGCCGTTTTCAAGTCGAGATCTTCATCTGCATTTGTGTTTGCATCAAACACACATAGACAAAATGAAGGAGCATTACACGTGAGAGAAAGAGATGCAAAGAGAGGGGGCAAAATTTGAAGGCCACAATGAGGTTGCTCATCCTGTTTGGGAGAGGTTGAGAAGGGTCACCTTGGATAAGAGGCAACTGGAGGAAGAGATGATGAGGGAGTTAGAGTAAGCTAAGGCAAAATAGAAGGGTGGATAAGATTTTGTGCAAAGCTCTATTGGTTAAAAGTAGTCAATTTCACCAAACAAGATTTGAAACCATAAACAAGCATGTAAAGCCAAAGCTATATCTCCAACAAAATGAAGCCACATACCCTAGCCCCTTCCCCCTTCCCTTTACCGACCCTCCTCTCCTCCCCGTTCTACTAATTAATACATTTTTTGGATTCTTTTCAACTATGCATACCTATTCAGTTTTGCAATAGATTTCAATTGGGTAAAAAGACACACAAATCACAAATAAATTGGTATAGCTTATAAGAAGAGCTTAAAAAGGGTGGAAACCAAAAGATAGTTTCCAAAACCTAAGGAGCTTAACAACTTGGAACACGGGCTAATATATAGATAGGGAAGAAAAGATTGAGCTTAAGGAGGGGATGCAAGAGGAGTTCAAGAGAGGGGAAACAAATTATGGCTAGATGGAAGAATCGTTTCCTTGTAGAGTGTTAATGTGTACTTCGATAGGTTCAAAAGCATTGAACCTCCTTGATAGCTATGCATAATCAAGGAATGACATGGTTTGATGTTTGGTTAATGAATTCCGCATATTTTCTTCTCATTTTCTTTTGCATTGGTCTCTTTCTTTTGTTACCAATCAAGTATTGGACTAAGGTAGGCTTTCAACAAAGTTCCACATTCAAGAATTTTCCTCTACATACTTAAAACAATTGGATGAACTTCTTCAAACAATCATACCCAATCATGCTGTGTTCTCCAAAACCTATAACTAGATTGGACTATTCTCCAATTAACAATGCTAGCATGAGCCCTTCATAAAACTTGATGATAACCATAAGGCAAGCCTTAATCTATTAAAAAAATTCAATCAAAATAGTACCTCCTCTATAGCGTCAAACTTGAGATGCACGTCATTTCCCTAAAAAGAATATCCAACATGGGATGTCATGTCCACCATCCATAAAGTATATAAGCAGATACAAGAAAAATGTAGCCATCATACTAGTTTTTGTAAAACAATATTTTGGGTAGGTGAGTGAGCAATGGATCTAGAAGAAATAACTTGAAACTCAAAACAAGTTTTCCTGGAACTCAAAAAAAGTAAACTTGAAACCGAAACCTGGAATTTGGAGCAAGGAAAGTTTGAATCTAGAACCCAAATTTTAAAACAAGTAAAGCTATAATTCAAGACCAAAATAGAATCCAGTACAAATAGAATTGAGACTCAAAATATGTGATCCAACCTTTGAAATTTGGCATCTAGAACTGTTTTCCACAATTCATAAAATATATCAATAGATACAAGGAAAATTTAGTCATCATACAAACTACCTATTAGGGGTAAACATGAGGAGTCTTGCTCCAAATGAATTCAAAAAGTCACAAGGTAAATTTGAGGGTACAGGTAATGCCTTGGCAATGCTAGCATCCCCGATAATTATCATTATTATTCATCATGAATTGAAGACATACCAAATCAGCTGCCATATTATCCCACAATGCGTAAAGTTAAAATTTATAATGCCTCTTTAGGGAAGAAAAGATTTAGGGAAAGACTAGATCACCTTCCACATTATCCCTCAATGCATAAAGTTAGAACTTATAATGCCATTTTAGGGAAGGTAGGCTTTAGTGCATCACTATTATCCATTTCATCAACATTTTCAAGATTTCATAAGGATCTTGATAACTCTTGGAAAATTTTATCAAAGCTACACAATCTCAAACAAATATAACAAGTGCCATAAACCAAAGATAGTAAACAAGGCTGCAGATGAAGAAAACTATAAATCATAAATCACTCTGAGCAATTCCTTTCCATCAATACTCTTTGATGACCATCACACTAATTGATTACAACAATTAGCAATCATCTCCTTTCTACATATCTTGCTTTCATCCAATGATTTATTTGATTACTATCAAGTTATACATTTAGTCAACTTAATTACCATCATATTGGTGAAGGAAATATAAAACAATATTGATTAATTTCTTCTTTGAGGGATTTCTAGTTAAATATACCTTATGTTACAATATCCCATCAATCAAAGATTTTTTTTTTGAATTCTATGCTAGAAGTACCTACATCATTTATAGAATCCCGTAGGATAAAATAGATGCATCTTGCAAGAGGTGTGAGAGCACAATGAAAGAAAGATGGTAGTTCTCTATTATGATTGTGAGAGAGAGGTCTCTCTCTCATAGAAAGGGGGAGAAGGTAATACCTTCCCTACATAAGTGGGAATCAGCCCCTACATTAGTGGGAATCAATCCCTACATCATTGGGATTGCCTTTGTCTTACATCATCACTTAGGTCACACACTAGACACATCATAGCACTTGACGTGCCTTTACAACACATACAAACACACATGTGACTCCCCTAGATGCACACATGCACCATAGAGCAAGCTCTTTATCCTACTTATCCCAACATACCCTCTCTCAAGGGTTTGCCTCTTGCAGTGTCAAGGATACATGTAATCTCATAGTTTCTCATGCCATCTCATGGTGGTCAAGGATAAATATATGGCTAGGATCTCATGCTAGCAAGGGTTCCCAAGGGTGTGCGGTTCACAGAAATGGGATAGAAGAAACACATATCACATGGTCTACATCATATGGTGACCAGAGGTGATTTACATAACATATTCTTTTTGGAGTACTACTCCAAGCAGAGAACCTCAAAATTTGACCAAGTCATGATAAACAAAAAAGTTCTTGAAAAGCATAGTCTTCATAGGAGGCCACATCTTGTGGAGGCACATCAACTGAAAGTAGATTGGCAGTTTTTGACTTTGTAGTTGCTTCCTTTTTGGCTTTACAATACTTTTCATGGTGATTGTTTTTGCCACAATGTTTGCAAGGATTGATCTTGAAGCAATCTTTTGAGAGGTGATTAGTCTTCCCACAATGTTTGCAAGGTGAAAACTTCCCCTTTTGAGTTTTTATGGCATAGGCTATGTCATTGCCTCTCCGGAGTTCCATGTGCCTTTCTTCTTCTTGAAGAGCAGTAATAAGACCTTCAAGAGTAGGATTAGGAAGATTTTTCAAAGTGGTAACAACATGATCATAATCTTTAGGCATACTTTTGAGCACCACTACCATTGCATCATCTGTAGTGATTGGAGAGTTGATAGAAGCAAGTTGAGTCATGAGACTCTGCATATAATTGACATGGGCAGCCAAAGGAGTGCCACTAGCCATCTTTAATTCAAAGAATGCAATCTTAAGTGACAATTTTGAGATGTGAGAGCTAGCACCAAAAATAATGTCAAGCTTCTACCAAGCTTCAGAAGGAGACTCTAAATCAGAAATGTGATGAATATAGTCATCTCCTAAGCCAAGAGCAATGTGCCATAGGCTTTCTCCTCTCTAGCAGGATCTCTTACCGGGCATATCGGAGCTGAGGATTCTCTAGCATTAGAGGCTGTTGAAGAAGAAGTTGAAGCAGGTTTGACAAGCCCCCACAGGTTTTCCCTCATCAATGCAAACTTAACCTTCATCTGCCATGTGTGAAAGCCTTTACCATTGAACTTATCCATATTCATGAAGGTAGCCATGAGAGGGTCTAACCTAGAATGGGCAATGTCTACTCTCTTACAAGCCTAGAAAGAGTTAAAAAATTTCAAGGTACAAGCATTTAGTGTAGCAAAGACTTGTAACCGAATTCCATACTACAAATCATAATGGAAATGATGCTTTCACTTGCATGCTTCATAGAGGTGGCTAAATGAAAGTATTCCAAGCAAATCCAAGTATAGCAATCAGCCCCTACATCAGTGGGAATCAATCCCTACATCAGTGGGATTGCCTTTGTCTTACATCATCACTTAGGTCACACACTAGACACATCATAGCACTTGATGTGCCTTTACAACACACACAAACACACATGTGGCTCCCCTAGATGCACACATGCACCATAGAGCAAGCCCTTGATCATACTTATCCCAACATCATCCTTCCATTTAACTTAATGCAATCTAGCATGTTTACAATCCCTTCATTGTTTTAATAATGATCTTCAAGTAAACAGGGCAAAGGGAATGGCAATCGATTGATTGAATTTTTCTAGTCAATCAACTCAAGGATCTTCCATCTCATGAAGATTCAATCGCAAGTCCAATGCTTATCTAAAAGCATATAGGACTGAAATAGTTTCATAAGCTCAACAAAAGGTATTATCACTTCATGTGCACATTGTTAGAAGCTCCATACACACAAATGGAATATACAAGATAGCATCAGTGAAGAAGAAAGCTTGCAAAACTAATAGTGGCCTATGGAAATGTTGATTTCGAGTGAGTGATTGAGTCATGCTTATGTCGAGGTTTACTATCTCTATAGTATGAACAACCTCCCCCATTTCTTCTATTTTTCTTATGGCAATCTTTTGCAGCTTCTAGAGACCTCTCCCATTTCAAGGTTGTCACCTCAATAACCTATATATCTAATGCACCTACATGCACAGTGGTTGATTATACCTTTGATGGCCCTACAAAAAATTTGGTGCATTTGTCCTACTTCTTATCCGTAATTTAATATGAGACAACTCATTTGCTTGACCCAAAACATGACTCTCTAAATACCAAATAGGTTACTTCATAATACCAAACCTAGACTACATGAAACTAAAATAGTTGCATACTTGAATGCAGAACCCAACATTTATGTATTATGTATATGTAAATATGTATGCATGTATATGTATATATGCGTACTCTCTCTCTCTCTCTCTCTCTCTCTCTCTCACACACACACACACTTTTCCCTTTTTATTCTTTCAACCTTGCAGAGTACTTTTTCCCTTTAAAAATCTTTTGATAACCCTTTTTAAACTACCTTTCCCCTCCCTCTCTCAAAATTCCCCCCACACTCTCTCTCTGCCCTTCTTCCTCCTCCTTTACCTAATTTCTCCTTAAAACCTCTCCCTTTCCCAATTTATTCCCCCTCTTTTTCCTACTCTAGCTCTGTATATTCTCCTTAATTGTTTCTTAATTTTCTCTTAATTTTTCATACTCGAATTTTTTCCTTTTGACTCCCTACCTTAGTAACCCCTCTAATTTTTTCCTTATTATTTCTCGCTATTTTTTGCCTATTTGTCCTTTAAAAATATTTCCTAAAAATTCTGCTAATTTTTTACTAACCTTTCTTTCCCCTAATTCTCTTTATATTTCTATACTTCTTCTATTTTTAATCTCCTTTATTACTTCTTCCATTTTCTTTTACAAATTTCCCTAAATTTTCCTTATATTATTCATTTCTTATTTTTTAATGCTTAATTAACCTAAAATGGAGTAATTATTAATGATGTTGTATGATGTTATGACTTGAAATATGCAAAATTTAAAACATGAACCATAAGGCTTTACATACTAAATGGATAAGGAGAGACAAATGACTATCTCTAAGGGCATAAGCTACACATGTATATAATCCACATTTTTCAAATACCAAACTATAGCCATAAAAATACACCAGATTTAGTATAGTATAAAAGTTTATCTACTTATGGCCTGGAATTTCTACTGAAATTGACTAGTTTAAGTAGAAATAAGTTTCTATCTTGCATGAACTATCAATTCCCATATCATAAATTTGTTTAATATCCCTTGGCACTGTTAAATTTTGCATGATAGTTTAAGAGTATGGCTTAATTTAGGAGGTTTAAAGTTGAATTGCATACCATTCGCTTTGAAATATGCATTTTTCTCTATGTCTATGATTATATGGGAATTCTCAATTTCTATGTTTTGCATAGTCTAATTCCAAGTTTGTTAGTTTACTAGACCTAGAACATGTAATGCCTTTCCAAAGACCCAAGTCCTAGAACTTAGCATAGAGGGAAAGAGAGACACATTCCTTCTCTTATATGGTAGCCCTAGGGTATCTTTTATCCAAAGGAAAGGATTTGTTGTTGTTCTTAGTGTTTTCTAAATTTATTATATTTCTCCATGAGCTCTCCCCACCAACAACCAAACATCAGGTACGCTCATTTGTCAATCTAGCAGGATACTATCACCGCTTCATTGATCAATATGCTACTTTGACGTGACCCATGACTATGCTATTAAAAGATGGAGTTGATTTCTCTTGGGATGAGGATTATAATCATGGGTTTGTACCAATCAAGAGTGCTCTGTTGGCTTCAGAACCCATTCTATGCAATCTTGATTGGTCAAAGACTTTCTATATCAATCTTGGGTTTAGTGAACACACTCTGGTGGGTATTCTTCTCCAGCAAGGGGAGGATCGGTTCGTGTATCCCGTTCTATTTGCTTCTCGACAATTGCTCGAAATTGAACGATGCTACTCTGAGGCTGACAAGCATGCTTTGTCTTTGGTATTCTGCATTGAGAAATTTAAGCATTATGTGGTTGGAAAGTCCTTCATTATAATCTGTAGCAATGGTTTTGCAAAGCAGTTTCTTCAATCACCAAATCACATGGGCCGGTTGGCCAAATGGTTGGTAGTTTTACAAGAATATGATTTTTCTTTCAAAATTGTAAAAGGGGGTTGTTCCAACTTGAAAAATTCTTTGATTGATTTAGAGGAGTGCCTCGATGTAACCCTTGTAGCGGCCATAGAAGTTGGGGATCCATGGTATGGTGGTATCTATAGATTTCTAACCACTTTCTCCTTTCCTCCAGAAAGTATTAGCTATGAGAGAAAGAAAATCTGTAGAGATAGTAGGCGCTACACTCTCTTTGATGGGGTGTTATACCGTCAAGGCCTGGATGGGGTACTAAGATGGGCCATTGATGCAAATGAAGTACCTAAGGTATTGAAGCATTATCATGATGTATTTTGTGGAGGCCACTATGCCAGTGACTGTACAACTGTACATCTAAGAAGATTTTACATGCTGGGTACTATTGGCCGACCTTGTTCAAGGATGTCACTATGTATTGCAAAACTTGTGAACCATGCCAATTCTTTGGTAGGAAGGATTTGCATCTTGGGCAACATCACCCAGTGATGTGCATCCATCTGTTTCAGAAGTGGGGAAGAGATTTTGTTGGGCCCCTACCCATGACTACCCACAAAAAGAAGTATCTTTTGGTAGCCACTCAGTATGTCACTAAGTGGGCTGAAGCTATGGCCCTCCCCACTGAAAATGGTAAGGCAGTTTCAAATTTCATATTTGAACGTATCTGCACAAGGTTTGGGACACCCATGGAAATAGTATCTGACCATGGGAGTCCATTCTTAAATAAAGCAATGGAGTTGCTCATGGATCACATGGGTATTGATCATTGCACTTCTAGCATCTATTATCCAGCATCCATGGGAAAAACAGAGCATACCAATGGCCTCCTTTGTAAATCCATGGGAAAAATGGCCATAAGGAACAGGAGCCAGTGGGATTAGAAGGTCATTGAAGCTATGTGGTCTTACAACATCACTCATAAAACATCTACAGGTCACACTCCTTTTGAGTTGGTGTATGGTACTGAGGAAGTTTTACCCCTAGAGATAGAGATTCCGGCCCTGAGGTTGGCCCAAGAACAGAGGATGGTAGAAGATGAACATGTAGAGGCCAGGTTGATACAACTTAAGAAGTTAGATGAAACCAGACACCTTGCACTACATCAAACAGGATCCAAAAGAATCAACAAAAGGCCCGCTTGAATGCTAGAATTCGCAAGGGATGGGAAAGACACTTTGCTAAGGGGGATGTTGTGCTATGCTTTGATAACAGATTGGACCACCAAATGGATAAGAAGTTCCTGCCACTGTGGACTAGTCCATACAAAGTCATCAAGGAACATAGTAATGGGTTTGTACAAGTACAGGAGCTACATGAGCTATATGGCAAGAAGGTGACCAACAAGCGTTATCTCAAGCCCTTCTTTGTTCATGATGGTCCAGGCATGGAAATGCTATGCATTCCGTACCTGGGGGGGGAACTATTATGAATAAATGTGACCAAGGTAAAAGGCATAAATATATGTGTGTGCTTGTATGTGTGGCAATAGTATAATAAAATATGGTTTGGATAGGGCCTAGGGTTGAGGTGGCAGGGCATGACCATGTGCCACCCTTCCACGTAAGAGGACCCATAAGGTGTGCTGTACATAATCCATGGTAGTTATATTATAAAATGTTAAGGTGGCATGGTTCCTCCATGTGCCACCCCTCCACCAAGGCAGTCCCATGCCTACATTTAGTGAGACATGGACGAAGGACCATGGGAGAAATAATATAAAATAGGTGGAGATGGATATTATATTGGATTATTCCCTCCATGTAGGATAGGCCCATGTGGGGGGGGGGTTGTAGATAGTCCAAGAATGCAAGTTACATAATGGGGAAAGTAGGATGAGGTGGCAAGATTCCTTGTGCCAACCCTCCACTTGTCCTCCTAGATGATTGAATGTATTATAAAATTGGAAAGAGACCAGGGGAGTATCTTAGACTTGGGATATGGGGATTGATATATGTGGAAAAATGAGGCCAAGGGTTGTCGCACACAATTGAGAGTGTGTAACTGCCTAGCCCACATGGGAGACTTTTCCACACACACCATGCATGTGGGAGGATGCATTTATTGGGAGAGACCTCCTCTCTTGGCTATAAAATGAGGGGGCTATTCCTTGATGGGACATGCTCATTCTTGTAAAGCCACCTAGCTAGTACTTTGATTCCCCCCCCCATCTTTCCTTTCAAATAAAGCATGACTCTCTTCCCTTGATGTCTCCATCTCTACATTCCACCTCCCATCATGTACATGCTCCTCTTCCCCCTCTCCCTTCCCCCTTGTGACATAGTCCCTCTCTTCATTCTCACCCCTCTTAATCCTTTTTCCCCACCTATGTTAATGCTTCTTCCCTCATGTTCCCTTTTCCTCTATGGCCCTCGAGCGTCACCATGCCTTGTGTCTAGCATCATGCCTCGAATCCTTTTCTAGTTAATAGTGCCCTAAATTATTGGAACATAAGAAACAAATAGAAGAAACTTATTGAGGATAGCTTCTACCTTCTCAGGGTCAGGCTTGATGCCCTCGGATGAGACAATATGTCCCAGTAACCTCCCTTGAGTGGCTCCAATAGTGCATTTATCAGGGTTAAGGCTACCATTCACATCATTGATCCTTTGGAAGGCCAACCTAACCTTCATGATGTGCTCCTTATGTGTCGACAATATACAGAAATCATCTAAAAACACCTCCAAGAAAACCCCCAAATATGGAGCAAACACCATCTGCATAAATCTTTGAAAGGTACCATGAGCATTGGTGAGGCCAAATGGCATTACTTTGAATGCAAACGTCCCCCAAGGTGTGGCAAATGTGGTTTTAAGCACATCCTCCTCAGCAATTCTGATTTGATAAAACCCGGAGTAACCATCACAAAAAGTATACTGGCTGCATTGAGTTTCTTATAGTCAATACAAACCTACCACTTGTTGTTTTTCTTAGGGGTGACTACCATTGGTGAAACCCATTCAGTATTGTGAACCGGAACAATAAAGCCAGCTTCTACAAGTTTCTAGAACTCTGAGCGCAAAGCATCGGTTTGTAGGGGCCCTAATCTCTGATACTTCTGAGCCACATGCTTTGCATCTGGCTTCAGCTCTATCTTGTGCTCTATGGCAGTCACATGGCGAAGGTGGTGGTAGCTAGTTGCGAAGAGGTCAGGAAAAAATTACTGGCGAGAAAATAAGAATGTACTCATGTTTGCATTCTGCTCCATGCTAGTTGCTCATCGAATCTGTAGCACTAGTGGATAAGTGCTGGCTGCACCACCACACCACATCATGTGCATCCTTGAAGCGATCGGCACTGTGACGCAACTAGTATCTATGCAAAGCATGCTTCATGCAAGCATCTGCACCATCGTGCTCTCCCTTACCGTGCCCTGTCTCGAAGTAGCTCCATGTGATCAGAATGCATGTCTCACGGTGCCATCTGCAGAACCAATAAAACTGTCTAGCGGATTTGAACTAACCACCGCAGCCGTCTGACCAGATCTAGTGCTAGCTGTTACCTTTTCTGTAGGTGGTGGGGTTGGAGACACCCCCATCATGTAAACTTCCTCCTGTGAGAACTCCTCCCCCCCATCTGATTCTTCCATTGATTTAGGCACCGAGGATGAGAGAGTATTTGCTCCTCCTTGTTGAGAGCCCTTGTTGCAGCTCATGTCTCACCTTAGGGCTTAATGCTATTAGTTGAGGAAGTGTGATGCTCAAAGACCGATGAGCAAGGTCTTGAACAACTGAATAGTCCTCTTGCTCTAAGCCGATGGGAAAATCTGAGGGTGACCACTTACTCTTGCGAGATCTTTTAGTCTTCTTTGTTGGTGGGTTTGCCATATTAGCATATGAGGCCTCTGAGAATGACACCTTCTTCTTGGGGCGGCCTAGTCCACAGTTTGGAGAGGGTCTGAGGTGATACAACTTCTTTTCCTAAGGTCAAGGATCTCTACATCAGCATCCTTGATGCCTGATTCACTTAGAAGATTCACCCTTGGAATATTGGGACATTCCATGCGATAATGACCCTTCTAGTGGCACTTGTAGCACACAACATTGGCATGTTCTCTTGGAGGGTGATTGGCTTGATTTCTAATGCCCACCATCTCAAGCCAAAGATCATTCAGGGCCTTGGCTAGGTCATTGCCTCTAGGTTCTTTAGCAAGAGGGGCTGGGGGAGTAGGAAGGAGGGGGCCTCGTGGGCGAGGATGGGGAGATCTTCCAGGCGGACGTTGAGGATATACTCCTTGTTGAGGGTAAGCATCTAAGGGAGGACTATACATTTGAGGTGGAGGCAGTGGATACATACCTAATGGGGGGTGGGGGTATGCCCCTGAGTTGGACCCCCTAGGTTGTTGTTGCAAGAATTGAGGGGGTTGCGGAGGGACAATCGTCTTCTTTGAAGCGGGGTCAGATTGAACGTATCAAACTTTTGAGCAATCTCATGTGCTAGCACCATGGTTTCTGGATTCTCCCATTTAAGCTTGAGCAGAATTCATCACTTGCTCCTACTACGAGGTAGCCGAGCACATGTTGAGTCATTCCAGCTCGAAATCTAGTGTTGTCCTCCTACATGATGGCAATTAAATGGTCCAGGATCACGGCCACTCGATCCACGTATCGATGCGCCATCTCACCTTCTGACTGCTTTAGATTTGCCACCTACAGGTACACATTCTCCAGCTCCTCTTCTTTGCCGAAATACTCGATCATAGATCTGCTATCAACCTCGGCCAATTTTGGCGAATATCTTCAGCCTGCTTCTTGTACCACACTTGAGCCAAACCCTCTATGTGGGAAGAACCAACAGCCATCTATCTTCAGTAAGAAAGTTGAGAGAAACACAACGGTGCTTGAAGGCCACAAGATACTCATTCGGATTTTCTTCCACCGGACCATAGAACAGGAGAATGTCAACCATGCTTGGAAGATGGAAAAGAGAGAGATGAAATGAGGCTTATCTATTGGAAAACAATGGAGAGAGGTAGCTTGAACTGAAAATCAAGTGAAGATACATCCACAAAGCACACATAGGCAGGGTAGGGTGTGACTAGTGTATTGTGAAATACCACACGAGAAGAATCTTTAGCATAGAATAGCTCATAGACAATCCTAAAAGGACCAACCCTCATGATATCGCATCCATCTTTACAAGCGAGGGTTAGAGACATGGCGCTGCATGAGGTTGTTCATCAAGGCAAACAAGAATGCCATGACAAATGTCAATAGTTGGAGAGCTTGCACATCACCTTCAGCTTCTTCCAATTCTTATAATCGCCATGCTAATTCTTCAAGGGGTGTGCGGTCTGGCATCCTTCTTTTGAGCAATGTCCTTGAGGACCTTTCTGATGATCTTCCGAAGTCGGTAAACTCATATCAAATATGCCCAACACTTAGTTTCAGGATGACCGCAACCTTTGCATTCCTTACAAATGATCACCCTCATTCATGGCTTGTGGCTTTGTTGGGCCAATGCTTCCGATCGTTTCATGCGTGATTGAAGTACAAGCTTCACGTGCCAAGAAATCAGCAAGTAGATTTTGAGCTCGAGGGATATGCTGAATTTTTACCTCTTCAAATTGTTGGCAAAGTTCCAATGCTTGTTGATGTCGTGGAACCAAGCCTTCTCTCTACACCTTCCACTTTCCACTAACTTGTTCACACATGAGTTGAGAATCTCCTTGCACCTCAAGTTGCTTGATGCGATGTTGTTGTGCCTTTTGTAGCCCAAAAATGAGTGCCGAGTACTCACCTTGGTTGCAAGTACTTGCTATTGCAGACTTGCTATAACAATACATCTTACCCCCTGGTGAAATGAGCTTCACACCCATACCAATAGCCTTGGTCGAAGGTTTGTATTCGCCGTCAAATTAGAGGAGCCAAGATGTCATCACACCATGACTAAAATCTGGACATCCCAAGTTTCTCGGTAGTCCAAGATAGGTAGAAGGAGAGAGTGGGGAGAATTCAATACTTGAGCAAGACGTTCAGCACCAAATAAACTTGCAATCCTTTGTTGATACTTTATCTATAGACCAAAAAGAATTACAACTTGAAGCTCAAAATGAGGCACAAAAGGTTTAGGTACAAAGGTATTCCTTGGTCGAAACATTACCAACCATAGCCGAGCCCTAGAAACCTTTCTAATGAGATCGAGAAGAAATCATTCAAGGCGAGCTTATCCACAAGAATTAATTAGATGCACCAAATCCCCCCCCAAGCTTGGGGAGCATCCCACCCTTCGAAGAATATCACCCTTTTAATTACCTCTGATGTAGCAAGTAGCTTGATCACCGCACAATGAGTAGAATTGAAATCAAAGTCCTCCCAATGTATCACTAGTTCTTCACCTTGAATCATCCATGGTGTATCATCCCACCCGTCATCTCCTTGAACAATGCATTATACAATCAGTTGTTGAAGACCGACATGAAGATCAAAAAAGGCCAATTGGTAGCCGTAATGAGCGGAGGACCAAGCACCAAATCCTTGAACTCTTTGAGAAGTGACATAAATATCCACCCTCTTCATGTGGCGTGTGTCCAAGGAGTGAACTTGAAACAGTTGAGAATCTATGATTTAGTATCAGATATGAATAGAGCACATGAAATGAAGTACTTTTGCTTTTTACAACAAGAGGAAACTCCCTACGTTTAGAGAGTTACAGTTCATGAGATTTCACCATATAAGCAATATCATTACACTTTCATCACTTCCTATTTGTTGGCCCATTGGTAATCTCCCTTTTGTGAATGGGGAGGTCTTGGGTTCAATTCCCACTCCTTAATAAAAATAGAGGAGAGGAGAGGAGAGGAGAAGAGAAGAGAAAGAGAAGAAGAAGAAGAGGATGGGGCGCGAGATCTTTTGCAGGAGCTCGAAAAGTCTGTCTCCGACGTGCAGTACGCCAGAAGACGCAAGAATTCAAGAAAATAGTCACGATCTATCTGTGATGGGGTGTGATTTTTTGGTAAGCTTTTTGTCATGAGCTTTTTTTCAATTTTCATGAATATTGCGAGCTTTTCATTCACCTGAGAGAGAGAGAGGGGGGGGGTCATGGAGTGGGGTGGGTTGAAAGTTTGGGTTGTGGTTGCAGTTAAGAGGAGAGAGCGGGGGGAGGGGAGATAAAGGAAAGGGGGAGGGACGGGCGCATGGGTAAGGTGGCATGGAGAAGGGAGGGGAGGGGAGTTGGAACATATATTCATTATCATAGTGGAGAACGTAGAGGGGGAACTTATAAGGTATGCAAAGAGGAGTGCAAGGAGGAGAGAGAGGATGAGGAATGTGAAAGTTATGTTCATCTACTAAATGTAAAGGGGAAGGGAGAGCATGTGGGAAATTTGTTTATTTTCAAAGTGTATAATTTGACAGATTTGACCTCATATTTGGATTCCTCGTCGAATCCCGGTCATTTTGAGTACCAACATGACCATATTCTGATAAAAATTGGAAAAATGGTGTTTTTGTCATTTTGGCCTGTTTGGGGCCTGTTTTGAGTCTAGCGCAGACTCAAAACAGGCCCCAAACAGGCCAAAATGACAAAAACACCATTTTTCCAATTTTTATCAGAATATGGTCATGTTGGTACTCAAAATGACCGGGATTCGATGAGGAATCCAAATATGAGGTCAAAAGTTTCAAATTAGACACTTTTAAAATGTACATATCTCCCATAGTTCCTCCCTTCTACTTTGAATATGGACATATCTTCCATAATTTTTTGCCTCCTACTGCCACCCATATCCTCCCCCCCCTTGTGCATAGTATACACTCTTCCACCCCTCCCACATGCTATGAAAATGAACATATCCTATATTCTCTCCCCCTCTTTCTAACCTCCCCATCTTTCTTATAACAAAAACATGTATGGATTTCTAAAAAAAGCTCGCAAAAACAAAGGAAATGGTAAAAAAGCTCACATTAAAAAGCTCGCCAAAAGATTTCCCCCTCTGTGATGCACAGATGCGATAGAAGACATAGGAACTCAAAAAACAGTCGTGATTCGTGATCTGTCCACGATGCGCAGATGCACTAGCTGTAGCCAGGGGGTGTGCGGGTTTTGCAGATGCACAGGAGCAGTTTTGCAAGCGCGGTTGACCAGAAGACGCATGGCGCTATGCAGGAACCACAGGCTGAAGGCGTAGGCCCAAAAGATGCGTAAGAAATGCAGGCTGAAGGCACAAAAACTGAGAAGTATTGCAGCCGCAGAGACGGAGAACTGTGAGAAGAAGATATGTAGATTGGAGGTGCATAAATAAAGAACTGCACATGGAAGGTGCTATAGAACTACACCCAGCCGTAGGAGTAACAAATTTTACACCACTAGTCATGGAGATTTCGATCCCAACAGCCACACCAATTCTATTAACTAGAGAAGAATTCGAGGCATGATGCTAGATGCGAGGCATGGCGATGCTGGAGGGCTATAGAGGAAAAGGGAACATGAGGGAAGAAGCATTAACATAGGTGGGGAGAAAGGATTAAGACAGGTGGGAATGAAGAGAGGGACTATGCCACAAGGGGGAAGGGAGAGGGGGAAGAGGAGCATCACGCGAAATTTACTAGTAATAATAAGGAGATGTCACCTGCGTGCAATAAATATATTAAAATATCCCTTATCTACCCCCTATTTACGGGACCTTACTTCCGTTATATAACCCCCATCCCTTACACTCATGTGGTACCATACGATAAACCCTAGTGGACCCCCCGGGAGGAGCATGTACATAATGGGAGGTGGAATGTAGAGATGGAGACATCAAGGGAAAAGAGTCATGCTTTATTTGAAAGGAAGGAGGGGGGGGGGATCAAAGTACTAGTAAGGTGGCTTTACAAAAATGAGCGTGTCCCATCAAGGAATAGCCCCTAGGCGGTTACACACTTCAATTGTGTGCAACAACCCTTGGCCTCATTTTTCCACATATATCAACCCCCATATCCCAAGTCTAAGATACTCCCTTGGTCTCTTCCCAATTTTATAATACGTTCAATCATCTAGGAGGACAAGTGGACAGTTGGCACAAGGAATCTTGCCACATCATCCTACTTTTCCCATTATTTAACTTGAATTCTTGGACTATCTACACCGCCCCCCACATGGGCCTATCCTACATGGCGGGAATAATCCAATATAATATCCATCTCCACCTATTTTATATTACTTCTCCCACGGTTCTTGGTCCATGTCTCACTAAATGCAGGCATGGGATTGCCTAGGTAGAGGGGAGGGACTATGCCACAAGGGGAAAGGGAGAGAGGGAAGAGGAGCATGTACATGATGGGAGGTGGAATGTAGAGATGGAGACATCAAGGGAAGAGAGTCATGCTTGATTTGAAAGGAAGGATGGGGGGGGGGGGGGGGGGCAATCAAAGTACTAGCTAGGTGGCTTTACAAGAATGAGCGTGTCCCATCAAGGAATAGCCTACTCCTTGTATAGCCAGGAGAGGAGGTCTCTCCCAATAAATGCATCCTCCCACATGCATGGTGTGTGGGGAAAAGTCTCCCATGTGGGCTAGGCGGTTATGCACTCTCAATTGTGTGTGACAACCCTTGGCCTCATTTTTCCACATATATCAACCCCCATATCCCAGGTCTAAGATACTCCCCTGGTCTCTTCCCAATTTTATAATACGTTCAATCATCTAGTTGGACAAGTGGAGGGTTGGCACAAGGATTCTTACCACCTCATCCTACTTTCCCCATTATTTAACTTGCATTCTTAGACTATCTACACCCCTCCCCATATGGGCCTATCCTACATGGAGGGAATAATCCAATATAATATCCATCTCCACCTATTTTATATTACTTCTCCCATGGTCAAGGTCCATGTCTCTATAAATGCAGGCATGGGAGCGCCTAGGTGGAGGGGTGGCACATGGAGGAACCATGCCACCTTAACATTTTATAATATAACTACCATGGATTATGTACAACACACCTTATGGGTCCTCTTATGTGGAAGGGTGGCACATGGTCATGCCCTGCCACCTCAAGCCTGGGCCATATGCACACCATATTTTATTATACGATTGCCAAACATACAAGCACACACATATATTTATGCCTTTTACCTTGGTCAAATTTATCCATAACAGCACCTATGCGATTATTAATGTAACTATATCACCACATGCATGTATTTTTAAAGAGATGTTTTCTATTTATTTACTAGAATTTCAATAGTTTAAGGCACGTATACAATTGTTATATTAAGTGTCATCATGGCTTGTTACAAAGTAAAATATGTTCTACACTTTCTCAAATATGGGAAGGTGCTTAGGAGGTGTATAGAGCTAGATTTTCTTATGAAAATATTGGAAAATAAATCTCAAAATCCTCCCAAAAGACAAAACTTTAAATAAATCTATGAGAAGAAAAATAGTATGCGACATGAAAGGATGACTACATGGAGTCAAAGATAAAGGAAAAACCCCATAAACATAAGCATAGAATAAGGAAAGAAATGTTCTAAATGAATTTAAATCCCAGAAAATATATTTGAAAGTAATATGAGCTCAAGCTAATCCAAATGAGAGAAACGAGTCTCTGGAAGGTAAAGGAAAAAATGAGAGAATGAAATTTTCTAAAGCATGGTGTAAAGGAGGAATATTATAAAAGTTGAAAATGGTAGCCAAGATTTTAATGGATTCCTCTAAAGAGGATCCAATTTTATTTTAGGTAAGTAAATTTGTTAAATGTTTCTTTATAGATCAAAGAGCATAGATAAATTTTGTAGATAAGTAGCTTTTGTGTAAAATAATATATTTTACAAGTACGTGTTTAGGAAATTTCTTTGGAAAAAAATAAGTGGTAAAGGTTTTGTGACTTTTGTTTGGGCCAAGGGGTGTGCATTGTTGATCACCAAGATATAATATGAAGTAAGGGAAAATAAATTATACAAAATTTTGCTTACTTTATCAATATTTTTCTCCAAGTTCAAAGTGAAATATGGTATACTTCAAATTTTTCTTAGAACCTATCTTCCAATTTTCAAATATACATAAAGAACACATAAAACTGTGATTATTGATTCACAAATGAGCATGTCACCATGAAATAAATGTATAGTACTCAAAAAAACAACCATAACACAATAATTCCCATTAGTTTATCCTCAATCACAAAACTAATTAAATAATTAATTAATTATACTTTAAAAAACTAGAGACTTGGAAAGTTATTGCTATGAAAATGTCCCAAAAATGTATTTTTATAGATATTTAAGAGATAAATTTATGCTTGCATGAAGCTTGATGGTTTGAAAAAATACTTGAAGAACCTTTACATACATGAGGTCTTTATATCGCCATTATAAATATACATACAACAAAATAAATACTCACAAATTTTGTCTTTAAGGACTCTATGAGTTCATTACATATAAGATTTTTTGTGCATGTTCTGGTTGATGTAAGAACTCATAATCAAGATGCACAAATGCTCGTTCTATATCTGGTAGGCTCTCAAGCTTAATTTGCAAGGTCTCTCCAATATCATGGGCATCTTGTAAGGGCATATTAGCTGGCAATACAATGTCCACCTCTGCAAAATAATACCCTCCGAATTTGTATGATTTTATGGTGTCAATATGCTTGATTAATTTGTGATGGTTCCAACACAAATAGGTTAATTTTTGAAGAAATTCAGGTGGTGCTGTCTCTCCCACTAAAGAAGCCACATTTTCATGCACAGTGTTGCTCCAATTCAAAATTGTGTAGATTGCCAACTGTTTGGATGGAATGGAACCACTCATGAGAATTAGAAAATTGTTCATGTTTTTTAGGTTGAAGTATTTCATATTCTTTCTTCAATTCCATAAATATTTTTAAGCCCAAGTTACATCATGAAAATAGTCCCTTCTCATTTTTCCTTCAAAAGCTACTTATCATGCTAATAAGAGTAGGAAAAATCAATAGTATACTTTATTCTTAATACTTTAAAAATTCAATTTGGAAGATAAGGCACATACCACTATAGCTCCAGTTGGATCTATCCACCAATAGTACTTGCTCGCCAATATTGCAGCTATGAGTCCAAGTGAATTAGTGATGACATCAAACAGGTGGTCTTTGGCATAGGATCGCACAATATCATTTTTGAATGCTCGACATAACAACATAAGGAAAAATTTTATGATGGTCACAAAGACCATAATCCCAATCAACCAAAACTTGTTCGCTCCCTGTAGAGTCAATTCTGTATTCTGTTTTCAGATGCAAATACAAAGTGAGCTAGTACAATCATTGAAGGAGATGATATTAAAGTTCTAATTTATCAAGAACAAGATCTACATTCTTTGGATCATTATATGAATTCTACCTTCATTCGCACTCCTTCCCATGTTACAATATAAATGTCTCCAATTTTGGTATACAATTTGTCACCATGCTCTAGCAAATTAATCATGTTGTAAATAAACATAATTGTAATCCTACAAAGGGTTCATCTACATGGAAAGATGCACACTCATTTGCATCTACTCTCTCTCTCTCTCTCTTGTTTTCAATGTGTATCATCGTGCTCTAGTAAATTAATCATGTTTCAACTAGTCATAATTGTACTTCGACAAGAGTGCCATCTAAAAGGAAAGATGCACCCCCATACATGGACATACATTGCACACATGCGTGCATGTATGTGTGCACATGGGTGCATTTATGTGTGCACGTATGTGTGTGCACATGCACATACACTCATACAGGTGTGATAGCACATTGAGACTCGCATTTACACAAAATCAAACATACAAATGCAAAGGCACATGCTACATCCTACACATTATCCAACCAAAGGTACACACGTTCATGTGCACAAGTGTGCATGTGCACACTTATTCACATACATGCAAGCGTGCAAGTGCACACACACATGCAACCATGGACAGGCACACATGCACACATGCGTGCGTGCATGCACATACACACACACATGCTTGTGAGCTTGCATGCACATGCACACACACACAAGCATGTGTGCAAGCATGCACACATGTGCATGGACTCACAACTACATGTGTAATGGGCACTCACACACATGCATACATGCACAGACATAGATGCATGTGCATGGGTACACATATGCACTACTAAGTGAATGAACACACACACACACACACATGTACGCATGCACATGCACACGCAGGCACATCCACATGCACGCACTTGCATGCATGCGCGCACACACACACGCGCACACACATTTCAAGTTATTTTAAGGAATCTTAAGAAGGGTTGTGATTACCCCATGCCGATTATTTCAATTAAGTCTTTTTTTAATGGATTATCCCCTTTATAAAATCATTCAATTTTTTTCACTCGTGGATGCAGACTACCCCCACCTTCTATTTCAATTATGTTGCTCTTGGGTGTGGGCTACGCCCCTTGATAATAACATTCAAATCCTTTTACAGTGATGCATGCATAGAATGGAGATTTTGCATGTAATCATGTGAGGGACAAGTGTCAGCATATAAAGTGGATGAAGAGTATGCTATTAGTGGATTTTTTAATAGAACTTGGAGTTGAGTTCCATGAATAAACCTAGAAAGGATTTTCAAAATGGCTATCATGTAAAAAGGCACATATTTAACATACCTTGAAAACATTATGTGTAAAACAATATACTCAAATTAATATGTTTCCTCATAATTCAACAATACCTTAGAGTGTAATGAATGTAGCATAGTTTTTTGTGCAAAATCTATTATCATAATCAATAGTGATAGTGAAAGAAAATATTTAACCTTGGAAAAGAGTTGCCTTGTAGCCTCGATTAGTACTTGCATTCCTAGGGTCGCCATCACCGATGCAAATACTAGAATACCCTATGTCATGAAACCAAATGTTTTGTTAAGTATGTCATAATATTGGTGACTAGATCAACTTTTGACTAAAATTTTGTAGTAAATATGGATCTCGACTTACCACTGGCTGCATTCGACTTTTTCCTATTGGATACATGTAAGGGTTAGGCCTCCTCATGCTATAAGATGTATACCATAAGATGAATCCTGATAACAAGTCCAATAGAGAGTCTAATGTGGATGCAATTATAGACATTGAAACAGTTTTTATAGAGATGAACACTTTGATCACGAAAAGAATGGCATTGGCAAAGTTTGAAATGCGAATTGCAAGTATTTCTGTCTTGGTAGTGGTGCCTTGCTTTGAAAGATCTACCTGTGAACAAATCCACACAAAATAACACATTCATTTTCAAGTGGTGAGACACGTATATAATACCTAAGAATGTTGTGATTTTGAAAAAAAAGCATTAGGCATGCTTTAAAGCACTTACTTGTATGGGTAAAGCGTTTAGAGCATTCTCTGTAAGTCCATCTAGATCGCTCCACTCTTTAAGAATCTCATTTTGGTGATCGTAATAGCTATCCACCTTTGCTTGCCTACCTATAAAACACTAACTAAATCTCCATGAAACATTTCTTGAAAGGTAAGCTTGTGTGTCACTCATGAATAACGTCACTTCATATCCAAGGCGTAAACTTTTTTTTTTGAAAAGAAAGAAAGCCCTTTTTTAGTATTGTAGTATTCGAGCACCACGTAGGTACACAAGTTGCAAACTACATGCCATACGTAATATTTAGGCTTAAACTTTTAAGTTTTGAGACTATGAAAAAAGCCTTTCCGTAAGAGCAAGAAGAAAATTCATGCCCGCATTGAAAAGAACGCAATTTTACTAGGATCAGGCGAAGAAAATCTACCTTGCCCAACAGCTTTAAGGCACGAATCCAGTGGCGCATGTTGAGGCTCAGACACTATTCGAGGCTGTTCAATCTTCTTAATGAAGTCCGCCGCTCGGATCCGCCAATCCTTGCTTGTCTGTTCAATTTCTCGTGAGGAAACAGCAGCCTCAAGAGTCGCGGATTGGGGAGTGGTCATCCTTTTATTGTGCGCAGATATGTCCCTGAGCCTTTAAATTTTACTCAAACATTTGCAGTACTAAGTTCTAACTAATCTCCTGCGGTTCTCTGGTAAGCCAGGGACCAGGACAGTCTGCTGTGGTGATATGTAATCTGTATATTGAGACTGAATGTCAGATGAACATAGAGTTCAGACACTCACGGCTTCAGATTCTCGTAGGACGAGGATGTGGACGTCATGAACTGTGACGTTCTGATCAGCCGACGTTTCAGCGAATAACTTTACCCAAGCCGCACGGAATTGCGAGATCACAAGATGATCAAACTAAATTGCACGGTGCGCTCCTGCGCCGGCCGGCGGCCGCTCCACATTAGTGCACGTGAGTGCTCGCGAAATCTTTTCTGAAAATTCCCTCCGTAAGATTCGGTAAGAAACCACTTCTTTCAAATCTTTATGTAAATTACAATTGCGTTGTCGTACCCGTAGAGAATCTAGATTTTTTAAATCGCAACGAAAGTTGAAACCAGAGATTTCGTGGAGAATCAGACTTTGTCTATAGTTATTGCTACAGACCAACAATGTGTCCGGAGTTCAGATGCGCCCTTATCCACCACCGTGGCTAGATTCTGGTCCATGACGGGAAACCCACCAGGGCTTCACCCACGAAGATAAACAATTTGTGGAGATTCTCTACACGCATGTGGGCGTTGGGATGACTCCTCAATCAGTTCACGAAAAGAGAGTTCAATCTAGCCGATTAAAATTTCAATTGGAAACCCGCCTCTTAGAGGAATTTCAAATTTGTTGGGCTAATTGACATGTAAAGGGAAAATTGACATTCAAAGGGAAAATTTGTTGGGCTAATTGGCATTCAAAGGGAAACCAACCGGTTGAGCTTCGCAAACACTCCTAATTCTTGAGATTTCAAGACCAAACCGGTAGTGACACATTGTAAACTCTTTGCGCGAACTAAGAGTGTCCCCATGCTACCAAAACATATTTGCAATGCTAGTCTTATGTGGAGGGTATCAAAGGCTAGAAATGTATTTAGGGGCTCATGTACCTATGTTGTTGTAAGTTGTAACTACTTTTTTTGCACACCCTTCATAAATGTCAAGTTCTGAAGAGCTCTCCAAGTTATGTTAAAGTTAATCCTAACATAAGTGGCCCTAATCTTTCATATCCTGTTTCGATCAAAATCATATATTTTTACATTGTGATGTCTATTCTTTGGGCTAAAGTGCTTTCAAATGAGTATCATATTCAATTTTGATCTTAACACTACAAATACTTAACAAAAACCTAATTAGTATTCACTCTATCATTGTTATGTTAGATACTTAATTTTTATATTTCAACTTATATCCCTTCACAAGGGTCTTTAATGTTCACCAAGCTAGGGGATCCATGTGTTTTATGGTAGGGTCCCTACTCGTTCTTCTGGCTATATGAAGAGGACTTGCCATACATGAATAATGATGACCAAGGGACCTTACACTAGGACATGCCATCCTAGTAGCACTGACCATGTCAACGAACAATGAATCAAGGGCCAATTTGTAGTAGTAGAATGAGATTATACTTAAAGCTAATGCTAATGAGGTACCTAGGGCTATAATGTTGGTCCCACCTCTGTTTCTTAGTAATAGCTCTCATTTTACATTCATCACCTATCACATCACAACAAGACAAAGCAACTATAGACGTGCTTGATAGATGCGCAAAATAGCGAGCGTGTCTATAGGCATTGCTAGAATAATAAAAATACGGGTGCGTCTAATAGCGCATCTAATTGCGCTTCTATTAGCGCATCTGCACTGTGAATTAGATGCGGATTTAGACGCAAAACAGAGAATACAGAAAGTGAGATTTTGGTGCAGGTTGATAAATGTATATCACTACTTTCCAAATATTGCCCATGATTACCAAATCACGTAATTTTAACAAAAATATCAATGCTTTTTCGCAAACCCACATATACAAAAATTAAGTGAGGTGAGGAGAATGAGACAATATGTAAAATAGTTTTGCCAATACCAATGATGGGCTATGGCTCAATCTCATCCTCAATGAGATTAACCCTTGCCAAACTATCTACTTCAAAATCCAAACCAGTGTTGAGATCTACAAATACATTCAACCCACTACTACTTGTGCTACTCATGTGCTCATCGAAATCAGCATCACCAATGGTAGGCTCGTCCTCACGGGTAATGGCCTCAATATCTGTATCTCCTATCTCATGATCATCCTCCTC
This sequence comes from Dipteris shenzhenensis, assembly GCF_047967505.1. Taxonomy (NCBI): domain Eukaryota; kingdom Viridiplantae; phylum Streptophyta; class Polypodiopsida; order Gleicheniales; family Dipteridaceae; genus Dipteris; species Dipteris shenzhenensis. The sequence goes on along the minus strand of NC_141619.1, from coordinate 53,251,668 downwards.
TCTCGTATCACGATCATCACCTCCATGGCCATGATCATCCTCCATACGCTCCATATTAGTAGATGTACTATACATCACTTTGGAACGTGGCGTAATAGGTATGACATGCTACCACCTATTATTATCCACCATTAGTTGATAGGCAACCTAATTTAAACACAAATACAATCATGTTATTTTCCTTGCATTGAAGGTATCAAACATTTAAAAGTGAGTATTTTTATATGTGTTTATAATACCTATTCACATTGTTGCGGTAGTACTAGTGTGTCCTTCTTACTTTGCCAAAACTTTGTGGAGTCAATAGTTACAAAGCCACTTGCATGGCGTTTGATTGTTGCATTAGTGCCTCTTTCCACCACGTCCTTAAACCACTTTACATCCAAAACTTACACAAAGAAGCGTTGAAAGTCAAGCTTAATAATATCTTGGATTATGCCACAATAATCATCCATGGCTCCATTGGCTCCCTCGAAGCTAGCAATGACGCCACAATCTTGTGTGTTTCTCTTATCATCAATCTGTTGTATTCGAAAATGCTTGCCCTCACACCATATAGCATTGAACATAGTACACTACACCAAGAAAAAATCAATTAAATAAGCAATCTAAATTGTTGAAAGCTCCTAACTTATGCATAACATTCTATATACCGACCTTGCTCATGCATCCCCTAGCATACCCCCATTCTTCCATTGTGATATGCTCGGGGGAGTCACTCATTTTATGTAACCCTATCACGTGAGTTCAACAGAAGGATATTTTTAATTTCTAAAATTTATAGAATTTAACTTACATAAGGGATCATTTAAAATCATTTAAGGAAAAAATTACAGATTTGTATAGAAAAAGGGTACATTTTATTAATGAAAAATCTACAGATAAGGGATTTTACAAATAAGCCTTGAACGCACGTGATATAGAGAGTTTATACATAGTGACCCCCCCGAGGTGATATGCATCCCCTCGTCTCTCTCTGCTCTCTCCATTTTGTCAAGTAGCCAATCCACATGAATATCCTTTGGAAGTGTTCTTAGATGCTGAGGGTATGGCACATGAGATCTGTGGTGTGAATGAAAGAGGGCACTTTCTCCTTGTCTTCTTGCCTTTGCATCCTCATATCTTGTCACCCATCTTTTCATCACATCACTATTAAGCATGCAAGAGAGGTTGATATTATTAAGCAAATCTGTGTCTATTACTTTGCTGCGTCCTTTCCCTTGAGGCACAATAGAGGTCATCCTTAGGACTTCATCATCTCTCCATGAAGCGCTCGCGGAAGAACAACCATCGTGCATGTACAGTTGTACAGTACCACATATAGCAATCTCATCCACAAAATGCACTATGAGATGTAGTTGGCTTGTGAGAATAGAATGTGGAAATGTATCCTGCACTAAACAAACCACCTCCACTAACATAACTCGAGCATTCTCAAGTGTGGTGGGATCTATTTCCTTTGAGCTCACATACCTAGAAAGGAAAAAGTATGCAATATTAGCAATATGAACACCTTGCATCCTGTAAAGTACCTCACAAGCTCGCCCATCTTGTAAATACAATATTCACATTTTGTATCCTGTAAAGTACCTCACAAGCTCGCCTATCTTGTAAATACAATTCTTCATGTCCTTCGATGTCCTTCGATGCACTGCAAGAAATGCTAGTAGGTAGTATGAACTGAACACACGAGGAATGGTTGATTGGTTACTTCTAATTCACTCACAAATTTGGAAGGAAAAAGATCTTATGCACATAAAATACTTACTTGGAGCATCTTGTGCCAATCATGAGATTTCAAGCCATATAATTGTGAAGGCCCCCTTCAAACTGTTGGTAAGTTGAAAGGAAAGCAAAGAGTGGACACAAACTCAGAATACTTGCATTACTTGCTTGTAGAATGAAGAAGAGTGAGGTCCTTAAGTAGGCACCTCATACATGCTCACTGACATCACTGATGACTTCAGAGCTCCACAATCATCTCCTCGATGTGCTCCTAGATTCTCTCAATCATCCTATGTGGCTCTTCCACCACCTAACTGTGCTTGTGGGCACCTAACTGTGCCTCTAGCACTCACACATAGAAACATAAGGTGTGCCTGAGGCATACACCTTGAGATATCCCATCAAACCCCCCCTCAAGGAAATGCCTCAGGCTATGTCAAGGATACATCTAGTCTCATAGTTTCTCATGCCATCTCATGGTGGTCAAGTATAAATCTATGGCTAGGTTCTCATGCTAGCAAGGGTTCCCATGGGTGTAAGGTAAACAAAAGGGATACAAAAAGACCTTCCAATGGCTATCTCCCCTGCATGTACATGCACACAATGTCTGCAGGAGGTACCATGGAGCAAAACATACACATGGCCTGTGAAGATAGTGGGAGAGAGGGAAGGAGTCTCACTTGCGGCGTTCTCACATAAACAATTGGGGGAATACACACAAAGGTGGAGGCTGAAAACAGTTTTCCTCTTCTTAGTTGTGTAAGCCAAAAGAACTCAAGTACAAAGAAATAGAAGAACCCTATATGTGGGTCTCAAACCAAACTCAACTAACTAAGGTGGCATACTAACTGAGCCACGAACTAGTGTAGATAAGGATAGCTGTCATCCAGCTATTATTCGTGGGCGGTGTACCAACCGCATCTCCAGCTAACAAGTCGGTGACATAAGTACACAACGGTCACCCTGGCATATCTCGAGTGGAGCTCGATATCTCAACACTCCCTCTCGAGCTCAATCCCAAATCCTGCACACCAAGCAGGTCTCTGAACTTGCGCAGCTTCTCTGCGCCCAATGCTTTCGTGAATATGTCAGCTACCTGATCCTCTGTGCTGACATAAACTAGATCAATAAGACCTAGTAAAACCTTCTCCCGCACATAGTGATAATGCACCTCAATGTGCTTTGTTCTGGCATGAAAGACTGGGTTCTTTGCCAAATGTATATTACTCATGTTGTCACAATAAATGACAACCGGCCCATCTGTAGACTGATGCATATCATAGAGTAGCTTATGCAACCAAGCTACCTCACATGCAGCCATTGCTGCACCCCTGTACTCAGCCTCTGTGCTTGACAAGGCAACTGTAGGCTGTTTCTTGCTGCTCCAAGTGACTGCAGCACTCCCAAAAGAGAACACATATCCACTGGTAGATCGTCTATCAGAAATACTACCAGCCCAATCAGCATCAGTGTATCCATGCAACTGTATCCGAACCCCAGCCTCATAAGATAGTCCATACTGCAATGTGGACTTCACATACCTGAGTATGCGTCTAGCCACATCCAAATGCGGTTTCCTTGGAGCCTGCATAAACTGACTTACCAACCCAACAGCATAGCTCAAATCTGGCCTGGTAATAGTCATGTAAATCAAACTTCCTACTATGCGTCTGTACATAGTAGGGTCTTCCAGAAGCTCACCTGCATCTGTGCTCAGCTTCACATTCTGCTCCAAAGGAACTGAAATAGGCTTACAGCCTGTCATCCCATATTTGGACAGCATGTCCAATCCATACTGCCTCTGCAAGAGCTGTATCCCACTTGGTGATCTAATCACCTCAATGCCCAAGAAATAATGCAGCTCTCCCAAATCCTTCATCTCAAACTTCTGCCTCAATAGCATTTTCACATGAAGGATATCTTCATCACTATCACCTGTGATGATCAAATCATCAACATAAATGACCAGCAGCATAATCCCTTTCTCTGTTTTTCTCACATAGAGTGAGAAATATGCCTTGGAAATCTGAAAGCCAATAGTGACAAGATACTGTCCTATCTTGTCAGACCATGCTCTAGGTGCTTGCTTCAAGCCATACAAGGCTTTCTTCAACCTGCAAACAAACTCAGAATGAGTAGCATGAACATAACCTGCTGGCTGCTCCATAAAGACCTCTTCTTGCAAATCACCATGCAAGAAGGCATTCTTTACATCCATCTGATGTAAAGACCATCCCTTTGATGCAGCCATAGCAATGGCTGCTCTTACGGTTGCCATCCTTGCAACCGGGCTGAAAGTTTCTTCATAATCAATGCCATATGTCTGTGCATACCCCTTGACAACTAATCTTGCCTTGTATCTATTCACAGAACCATCTGCATTGTGCTTGATCTTATAAACCCACTTACAACCAATTGCATTCTTGCCTTTAGGCAAAGGCACCAATTCCCATGTAGCATTAGCATCCAAGGCATCCATTTCTTCATCCATGGCTTTCTCCCATTTTTCATTTCCCATGGCTTGCTCAAAAGAAGTGGGTTCTGTTTTTTGTATCACTTTGACCATATAGGCATAGTGAATGGCTGTAAATTTATCATATTTCAGCCTATCCACAGGATACCTAACCCTGGTAGACCTGTGCAAAATAGGCTCACTTCCAGGTGCTCTCAAAACATCCCTGGTCTTCCTTACTCCAGGTGTAACAACAGAAGGAATACCCAACTCATCATCAATGCTCTGTTCTGAGCCACTGGATTCACCATCCACACAAGAGTGACCTGCATTCACATCATACATGGGCTGATCTACCTTCTCTTTCCCTTTTCGTGATACCTGCGTACCACTCTCTGCATTGCTTTGAGGGGATTCTCCTGATCTCAATCTGCCTGTCCATGGCGAAGTATGTGAACCACTGGTAGAGGACACTCCAGGTCCACTGATATTTTGTGATTGCTGCTGTGCATTCTGTGCAGCATTACCATTTTGTGCATCTACATCAATCATCACATTTACTGGTTTATACCAGCTGCTCATCTCATAAAAAACAACATCTCTGCTCACTGTGAACTTACGTGTAGAAGGGTTATAGCATCTATACCCTTTCTGCTGCAGAGAATAACCAATAAAGACGCACTTCTCAGCTTTTGGATCCAACTTGGACCTCAGCTCATCTGGCACATGGACATAGGCAATGCAACCAAAAATCTTCAAATGAGAAATATCTGGTTTCCTACCAGTATACATCTCCTCTGGCGTCATGCCATGTATTGCTGCAGTGGGAGTCCTGTTCATTATATAAACTGCTGTAGCAACTGCTTCAGCCCAATAATAATCTGGTAGATCTTTTTCATTTAGCATAGCCCGAGATACCTCTCCAATATGCATGTTTTTTCTTTCTGCAATTCCATTTTGCTGTGGGGTATGACTGCATGAATATTGCTGCTTTATACCATGCTCCTGCAAGAACCTTGCAAACTCATTTGAGAGGTACTCTCCCCCTCCATCTGACCTTAGGCATTTTATTTGCAGGCCTGTTTCTTTTTCAACCATAGCTTTGAAAGCTTTGAAGTGCCCAAACACTTCACTTTTCTTTTTCATAAAATACACCCACAGTTTTCTGCTGAAGTCATCAATAAATGTGACAAAATAGTGACAGCCTCCAATAGATGCAGCTTTTGTAGTCCACACATCAGAGTGGATTAATTCCAATGGCTTTTTACTCTCTTGAACATGCCTAGGAAAAGGTTTCCTTGCCTGTTTCCCAAATTGACAGGCTTCACAAATCTTGTGCATTTCTGCAACCTTGAATTTTGGCAATCCTGCAACAATATTTTGGGCTTGCATTGATTTAAGTCGATGTATATTAACATGACCAATGCGTTTGTGCCAGATATCAATATCTGCAACTACACCGGTCCCATGTGCAAACATTGCTGCACTCAATTCAGGCATGTCTTTATCCAACGTAAACATCCTGCCCTTTTTCTTTCCTTTTGCTATCAAGCGACCATTATTTTTCATATCCTCAACAAAGCATCCATGAGGATTAAATCTGACCTGCAAGCCCTGCTCAACCATCTGACCAACAGAAACCAGGTTCTTGGTGATGTTCGGGACATGAAATACATCAAACAAGTATTTCTTTTTCCCATCCTGCATAGACAAAGGAATTTTGCCAATCTGCACAATAGGATGTGCAGTATCATCACCAGTCTCCACAAATCCTGGCTTTTCCATTTTCCTTGCATCTTGCATCCATTCTGCATGACCTGTCATGTGGTTTGATGCACCTGAGTCAACATACCACACATCATTTTGTTCTTCTGCACTTGTCACAGAATTGGTCATATGCTGCACCATAAATAGATGCTCATTTCTATCATCACCCTGCCTGCTAGAAGATGCATAATTGCCTTGCTGCAATTTTCCATTCATAATGTCATTCTGCTTTTTGTAGCAGTCCTTAGCCATATGACCCATTTTGCCACAATAGTAGCATTCAACATTGTTGTTTGCATTTTGGCTTCTCTGCCATCCACCACGGCCTCTTTGGCTCCCCCTGCCTCTAGAGTTACCACGTCCTCCTGCATAGGACTGGTTTTCTTGCGTTTGCTGCATATTCTGATTTCTACCACGGCCTGCAGATCGGCCTCCTCTACCTCTGCCTCTACCTCTGCCAGCATTTGAGTAGAAGACAGTTTCTTTTGAAGTTCCTGCTGAAGAAGATGCACCCCCATTTCTCTGCTCTTCAGAAATTAGAAGAGCAATCAGCTCCTCAAAATCAGGAAATTTTTCACGGACGGCAATGGATGTCTGGAACTGTGCATAATCCTTTCCTAGACCATTCAAGGTCACAGAAACCAAATCATCAGGAAGCAAGTGCATCTGCAATTTTCTTCACTTTCATGTGGTAGTCATTTATGCTCAAATTTTCTCTCTGCACATTGTGCAACTCCTGTTTGAGTTGCATTTTCCTGGCTTGCGTATTTGTGCTGTACATTTTTGCCAAAGTATCCCATGACTCCTTTGGCGTATTTGCATCCTGAATATGCACAATCATGGAGTCCGAAATGCTGATAGACAGCCAGTACATAACTTTCCTGGCTCTCTCATGCCATCCTTTGAATGCCTGCATTTCCTGTTGACTGGGAACATTAGGAAGAACAGGTTCTTCTTCATTTCCTGTAATGAATTCCCAATAGCCTTTTCCCATCAAGAAATTCGTCATTCTAAACTTCCATGCCTGGAAGTTGCTCTTGTCAAGCTTTTCAGTGACAATCTGTGAAAGAGAATCAGATGCCATTACAGAACACTGCAAAATATTCTGTCACTGCAAAAAAACACAGCTTTTGCCTCACACGGGCAGATCTGCAAAATTGACGAAAGTGGTATTTCACCACACAGTCACTTCCTAGTGACGATTTTGCATCAACAGGCAACAGGCATGAATCTGCAACTCCCAATATCTCTGCACACAGGCATACGATGCAATTTCTGCGGCACCTTTCCACCGACTAGCCGCGCAGTGGTCGCACAGCAAAAAACAGGGCCTTTTTCTGAGTGCCTGCGAAGAACTTCCGCCTTCAAAACGGGCCCCGAAATGGCCGCAACATATACTGCGCTCTCGCCACACCGCGAAGGGCGCCTCAATCTGAAACAGTGCACTCCTGCACTTCTGGCTGTGCTACCTGCAGAGATTTGCTCCCAAACTCGAAATAGGAAAGCAACACTGGTCCTCTTACCAGGACACCACGAACTTGGCTTGCTTTCTTGAGCTCCTTACCACGAACAAGGCTCTGATACCATGTGAAGATAGTGGGAGAGAGGGAAGGAGTCTCACTTGCGGCGTTCTCACATAAACAATTGGGGGAATACACACAAAGGTGGAGGCTGAAAACAGTTTTCCTCTTCTTAGTTGTGTAAGCCAAAAGAACTCAAGTACAAAGAAATAGAAGAACCCTATATGTGGGTCTCAAACCAAACTTAACTAACTAAGGTGGCATACTAACTGAGCCACGAACTAGTGTAGATAAGGATAGCTGTCATCCAGCTATTATTCGTGGGCGGTGTACCAACCGCATCTCCAGCTAACAAGTCAGTGACATAAGTACACAACGGTCACCCTGGCATATCTCGAGTGGAGCTCGATATCTCAACATGGCCTACATCATAAGGTGACCAGAGGTGTTTACAAAACACACAAAACACAATAGTTTATTTCATTCATTTTGGAGGACTATCCAGGCTGAGTACCTTGACATAAAAAGAGAGATCTGGAGCATAGAGATGTTTTAAAATGCATAATCTTCAAAGGATGCCTCATCTTGTGGAGGCTCATCAACTGAAAGTAGATTTGCATTTTCTGTCTTTGCTTTGGCTCTGCAAAACTTCTCATTATGGTTGTTCTTGCCACAGTGCTTGCATGGATTAATTTTGAAGCAGTCCTTTGAAAGGTGATTTGTCTTTCCACAGTGATTGCAAGGGGTATACTTGCCCTTCTGGACTTTTACAGCATAAACAGTGTCATTGCCTTTCCTGAGCTCCATATGCCTTTCTTCTTCTTGGAGAGCAGAGATAATACCTTCAAGATTAGGATTAGGAAGATTTTTCAAAGTGGTAACTATGTGATCATAACCTTCAGGCATACTCTTAAGTAACACTGCCATAGCATCATCTGGAGTAATAGGAGAGTTGATAGAAGCTAATTGAGTTAAGACTCCGCATATAGTTGACATGAGCTGCTAAAGTAGTACCACTAGCCATCTTCAATTCAAAGAAAGAGATTTTAAGTGATAGTTTAGAGATGTGAGAGCCAGCACCAAAAATCATGTCAAGCTTATGAAGGAGACTCCAAGTCAGAGATATGGTGAATATAATCATCTCCTAAAGCAAGAGCAATGATACCATATGCTTTTTCTTCTTTAGCTGGATCCCTTGTCCGTCATGTCGGAGTTGAGGATTCTCCAGCATTGGAGGCCGTAGAAGAAGCGGTAGGAGTAGGTTTGACAAGTCCCCATAAGTTCTCCCTCATCAATGCAAATTTAACCTTCATCTGCCATGTGTGGAAGCCCTTTCCATTGAACTTATCTAGATTCAATAGGGTAGCCATGAGAGGGTCTAACCCAGATATTGGGCAGTGTCTATCTCTCTTACAAGGCAAAAAAATAACTGAAAGACTTCCAAAATATGAGCACTTGATGTAGCAAAGACTAGTGACCAATATTCAATCAATGATGCTTCTGCTTACATGCTTCATAGAAGTGGCTAAAATGAATACTTTCCAATCAAAACCAGGTCTAGCAATCCAAAACAAAACTGAAGCCACACCTGTACTGAAGTTATTGAAAGTTTCAAAAAACCAGAAATGCTAGAGTAGCATTTTATGTAGCATCATCTTCAAAAACTTGTCCAAAACTGTTAAAACTAAAAGGCTGAACTTGGAGGGCTTGTAGCTCACTCTTCAAAGCAAGGAAAAGAGGGCTTTCTGAAGCAAAAGAAAGCTCATATACCAGAGAGGATCCAACACAGAGGTTGGACGAAATGGTGCGCACTTTTGCCCGGGAGAGTTGCTACAGACTGAACCTGAGTTTTGACGATTTCTCCCTCGTTACTGAACCAAATGAGCTGAAAAATGGCTCAAAATCTTTGTCTTGAGGTCGCCCATCTACTCCTAAGAGGGCTCAGGCAATGGCAGAGCAGGCAGGGAGTATTGAGCAGTAGAAGAAATGGCAAAAAATGCGCTGTTTGGAAAATGGCAGCCACCACAGACGTTTTTTCTTCAATTGCTTGCAGGTGGAAGTTCGCCCATATAGAGGAGTTTCCAGCTCAGAGGGTTTGGGCAATGGTCGTTTGTAGGTGGAGAACCAAGCTCTCAAAGATTTTGGGAAGAAAGAGGAAAATGGAGAAGAAGAAGAAGATGATGTGGCAGAAATGGGCTCAAGGGGGATCAAAGGGCTCTAATACCATGTTGGTAAGCTGAAAGGAAAGCAAAGAGTGGACACAAACTCAGAATACTTGCATTACTTGCTTGTAGAATGAAGAAGAGTGAGGTCCTTAAGTAGGCACCTCATACATGCTCACTGACATCACTGATGACTTCAGAGCTCCACAATCATCTCCTCAATCTGCTCCTAGATTCTCTCAATCATTCTATGTGGCTCTTCCACCACCTAACTGTGCTTGTGGGCACCTAACTGTGCCTCTAGCACTCACACATAGAAACATAAGGTATGCCTGAGGCATACACCTTGAGATATCCCATCACAAACACCTCATGCATCCAGTGGGAGGACGAATTGTAGTGATAGCTCGCTTCACTGCCACCATCTCTAGCTTTGATAACCTCTACGGTTGGACTCTCCAAAGTATCTCTAGCTCATCAATCAAAGGCTCCAAATAAACGTAAGGATTTTTGACTTTATGTTTCCCTAGAATTAGAAGGGATAACATAATATGTCCTTTCTTAATCGCCATAGAGGGTGGAAGATTATAATTCACCAATATCTCTAGCCATGCACTATCAGAGGGTTCTTTTAAGACTAAATGGGTTCACACTATCCATACCCAATCCAAGTCCCAAGCTCCTAGGTTCTTCCTTGAAGCTTGGCCATGTGTCTTCAATATGCTTCCACGCAGAGTGTCTGTGGGAGTTCTCCACTTGCCATCGATTGATCGATGGGAGGAATGCCATGACATGAGCTCTGCAATGGATTTGCACTTGAACATATGTTGGATGCGAGGGATTATGGGAAAATGTCGCAGAACCTTACTAGGCACGTCCAAAGTTTTGAGATCTGCTCTATATCTTGCCTCTCCACAAGTAGGACACTCTCTTGCATCCTTATGTGGTCCATGAAATAGAATGCAATCGTTGATGCATGCATGGATGTGCTTGTAATCTAATCCTCCAAGAGAGGTCACATGTTGCCTTGCCATATCTCTTGAGGTCGGTAATTTATTCTCCCTTGGAAGCATTTTATACAATAGCCTGCACATGAAGACCATAAATGAGAAAAAGCATTCGAGTAATTAACCCACTATCATAATTCACCATGTTTGCAAAATAGACTTTAAAGCTTACTTGAGTAATGCATTCAAACTTGCATTGCTCCATCCATACATGGTCTGTAAGTTTACTAACTCAAGGGAGGCACGCAGAACATAGAATGTGCACCCCTCAAACAATGGAGTCGATGCTGCAGTAAAAAGATTGTCTTGCTCCATGCTATCATCCCTACCTGAGGATTGATGGACATATAAATCACCATCACTCCATGCATCCGTAACAGTCCCTCCTGAAGATCCCATCTCATATCACCGACGCGTCACCTCCTCATGACGAGCATAGGGCAACATATGTGGGTGTGGCACTGCATCCTGTATCAAATTAAAACAGGATCATAACTCAAATACATGAAAACCCATAGGTATCTCAATCAACCTTAACTCTTTAACACTTACCATGTTTACAGTCGCATCCCATTCTCCATACTTTGAGACATAATTGAGTGTAATTCTACGTGCACGATACATGTTTCCACGACATCGATCACACATATATTTGATTTTTTGCTCCATCCACATTTTGTGATGGTGGATACGGAGGGATTCATCCTCACTAGAGCTACTCATTGAAGATGGACATCCTACACATAAACAACCCAAAAGATTTTTTGTTGCATGAGTTGTAAATGTCAAAACTCTGTGGAGTGTCTAAAAGCACATCTAACACCGTGTCTATACTATGGAGTGTGTCTATAGACACATCTAAAACGTAGTTTAGATGTGCTAATAGACGCACGTTGAGACGTGCTTTTAGATGCATAGTTAGACGTGCATATAGATGCGCAGACTGCGAGCTGATTTTTGAACCTACTTTTAGCACGTTTGCTTTCCTTCACATACTTTTAGTGTCACGTGGCTTGCTTTCCTATTAATAGACACAACTCTGGGCATCCACACTTATCTCCAAGCACCCACACTCATCTCCAGGCTTACACAATCATCCCCAAGAACACAAGAGAAGAGGGTGAACAAGGAAGAGAAGAAAGAGAAGCAGCTTTGAAGAAGGATGAGAAGCTTCCATACCTCTATCCAAGGTAAGTGTCTTGGCAGTTGATCTTCTTTGGAATTTGCATCTTTGGATTTGTCCTTTGTTGTATGCAGGGAATGGATGTTTATGGTACTAGTGTTGTTCTTTTTGGGGTCGGGCGCATGTCCTTTTCGGTTTCTTTGAAAAAGACGTCTGTCGGAGCGCATCTATAGACGCGTCTAATAGCATGTCTAACAGCACGTCTATCTTTTGGGAAGACAAATAGCCACGCCTATAGATGCGCTCTAACAGTCTTCATTATGTGTTCTTCCCTTTCCCCTTCCTTTTTCTTCTCTTTCCCTTCCCCTTCCCCTTCCCCTTCCACTTTCAAGAAAAGGATTCCATATTGAATGATGGAAATAAGTGATTGCATGAATGAAGAAAGGGATTGCATGAATGATGGAAAGGGATTGCATGATTGTGTTCTCTTTTTCTCTCCTTTCTCCACTCTTTCCTTCTCTTTTCTCCTCTCTTTTTCTCTTATCTCCTTTCTTTGTTCTCCTCTCTTTTCGTCTCTTTTCTCATCTCTTTCCTTCTCTCTATTTTCCTCTCTTTCCTTCACCTTGTCTCTCTTTTTCCTTCTCTCTTTTATCCTCTCTTTCCTTCTATTTTCGTCTCTCTTTTTCTCTCTTATCTCCTCTCTTTCCTTCTTTTTTAGTCTCTTTTCTCATCTCTTTCCTTCTCTCTTTTTCTCTCTTTCCCTCCTCATCTTTTCTCCTCTCTTTCCTTCTCCCTTTTTCTCTCTTTTATCCTCATCTTTTCTCTCTTTTATCCTCACCTTTTCTCTCTTTTTCCTTCTCTTTTATTTTCTCTTTCCTTCTCTTTTTGTGGTAATTTTTCTCTCTTATCTCCTCTCTTTTTCTCTCTTTTTTTCTCCTCTCTTTTCCTCTATTTTCTCCTCTCTCTCCTCTCCCATGTGAAGCTTCAATAGCCTGACATTGAGCAAGTAGATACAGACTTCTGTCACTCTAATTCAAAGAATGCAGGAGTCTATAAATGCTTGCTCAATGTCAGGCTGTCACTCTATTTTTTCTTTTGCATCCCGTGACAAGGGCATGCTCAATGGTAATATTCTTCTTTTCTTTTCTTCAATTCATCATGTGGCCAAGAATCTCTTTAGCCTCACTTGATCTTCGGGATGCCATCTTTTGGGAGTTATATAACATTTTGGGGCACCCTCCCACTCCTGCAGAGTTATACACATACATGATGGGAACTACAAACACCCCCAATAATTTGGTAGTATAGACTCCAAACCACCCCAATCCCACACAAGCTAAAATTACCCCAATGGAGTCGAGATAGCCCAGAGCTGAACCCCTTCTCCCCCCCTACGGTCAGGAGGTCCTTCTGCCTCACAGAGCCGCCGGTGTACTCCCATGCCATCGAGGGTCACTTCTCCAGCTACGAGTGGCCAACGTACTCCCGTGCAAACAAGAATCACTTCTCCAGCTACGAGTGGCTAGTGTACTAGCTCGACACGATAGGGCAGTAGGCGTAGTAGCAGGGAGAGCGGTGGGGGATGCATGGCACAGTGCTTTGCGGGGTAGTGGTGGGGACAGGGATGATTTAAATGATGCAGTCGTGCCAGAGGGTGATGGTACGATCTTCTATGACATCACTCAAATAGGAGGCATCTTGATGGGTGCACGGGTGAAGGACATCATGGACTGCATGTGCTCTGTAATTGCTAACAATTATAGAGATTGCTTTATTCACTACAAAGACCATCCAAAAAAGTTGGCTAACGAAACCCTTGCTGCTATTCGCTCTAGGTATCCCAATCCCCCCAATGTTCAGTTCATAGATAAATGGGACAAATCAAAGATTGTTATGATACTTAGCAATAAAAGATTTTTGCTTAAGAGGTAGGCACTAGTTGAGATTGCCAGGCTCAAGGGAGGTTAACCACCAAGGGGCCAGCCCCACACCGCTCACAAGCATGAGTGGAAGAAAGCAATGAAGGCAATGAAGGAAAACCCCAGTCTGCAACACGTGGAGGTATGAAGGATCCAAATGGAGCAATATGGAAGTGTGCATTTTGGAGAAGGGGGTGTTGAATCATGGGAGGCCCAACTTGTAAGTATCGATCTCAAATTATATTTTTTATGTAGTTTATTAGGAGGTTCTTTCTTTGTACTAACCCCTTCACAAATTGTGTCATCTTGTAGCTTGATATCGTGGGCAGGTACCCTACTCCTGTCGAGATAGCCTACCACTTCCACCAACGCAGAGGAGATACATGGAGGCACTTCTATGATGATGGGTTGATTACTAAGGAGCAGTATATTTGAGCTACTGGAGCACCCCCCCAGGTATTTAAAAGTAATTAAATAATGTCAATATTGCAAGTAAAGGTTTAATTTTTCATACATTGATACATGTTGTCCCTCATTTACAGGGCCATGCGGCTGATCAGGAGGAAGAAGATGAGGAAGAAGGGAGCGAAGAAGGGGGTGAAGAAGGGAGTGAAGAAGGGAGCAAAGAAGGGAGTGAGGACACGAAGAACTTAGATTAGTCGTAGAAGTAGTGCTAGCTACTCTTTTTTGTACTTGAAGACATTGGCTTGGCTTCGTCATGCCTCTCTTGTATATACACTCCTCTTATTTTTTGTACTTGAAGCCACAGGACATGGCTTGGCTTCGTGCTATATGTACATACAAGCACTTTTTGAGCTATGAATTAATATACACTCCTTTTATTTTTTTGGCTTTCAATTTCCTTGTGAACGTTCTATCAATGAATGCCTTGTGAACTAAATGTTTTGGAGTTGTAATGTTTTATTTGGAATTGTGATCATCGCGGCTATAGACGTGCTTGCAATCGTGCTAGTTAAAATGTGGTTGGCTGTAAGAATTGAATTGCACAATGTGGAAATGGGATTCTTGTAACTACATAGCATACACAACATATATAGCATTCTGCTCAACCACACAAAATTCTTCTTTTATTAACAAAAAAGATTCTATAGAGTGTCTATAAGCATGTCTATAAACACATCTTTCTATTTTTTTTAAATTTCTAGTAGAGCTCGTCTATTTGCACGTCTATAGGCGCTTCTGTTTATTATATATGTGCCTATAGATGCAGGTCTATAGACATGCCAATAGAAGCACAAATAGATGCATCCATAAGTTCTTTTTTGAGATAAGGAAACACGTTTGTGTGCGTGTTTGTGGTAGCTTTTGAGAGTGCTCGCAACGGAAGCAAGAACGGAAGAGGGAGAGAGAGTCACACAAGTTTTAGTGGGTGTAGAACACCCTAATCTTCTTTTTCATTCATTTATATATGTGTTTGAGTATTGTACATAACTGGGTAAAGGCACAGTGACCTTTAACCCCCACAACCTTTATGTGTTCACCTTTGTAGGTGGTGCAGTGTCATGGATGTCTCATGCATAGAAGTGCGTTGCTTTGTCTACCATAGAGTCTGGGTATGTTGCAGCCACAGAGGGTTGCAAAGAGGCTATATGGCTTGATCGGCTAGTGGGAGATTTGGGGATTCATACAGGTGTACCAACATTGCATAATGATTCCATGAGTGCTATTTAGCTGGCATGGAATCCGGTCTTTCATGCAAAGACCAAACACATTGAGGTCACGTACCATTTCATCAAGGAGGTACTTGAGGACAAGCGCATAGAGCTTGTCAAGGTTCATATAGATGATAACCCTGCAGATATGCTAACGAAAAGCCTACCTAGTCATCGGTTTGAGTATTGTCATGTATTGATGGGCATTGGATAGTATGCTCACTGGTTGTTCTCCCTTAAAGGCACATTGTCCTTGTAGACCCAGGCATTCTTTATTCTTTACATCCATCTGATGTAAAGACCATCCCTTTGATGCAGCCATAGCAATGGCTGCTCTTATGGTTGCCATCCTTGCAACCGGGCTGAAAGTTTCTTCATAATCAATGCCATATGTTTGTGCATACCCCTTGACAACTAATCTTGCCTTGTATCTATTCACAGAACCATCTGCATTGTGCTTGATCTTATAAACCCACTTATAGCCAACTGCATTCTTGTCTTTAGGCAAAGGCACCAATTCCCATGTAGCATTTGCATCCAAGGCATCCATTTCTTCATCCATGGCTTTCTCCCATTTTTCCTTTCCCATGGCTTGCTCAAAAGAAGTGGGTTCTGGTTCCTGTATCACTTTGACCATATAGGCATAGTGAATGGCTATAAATCCATCATATTTCAGCCTATCCACAGGATACCTAACCCTGGTAGACTTGTGCAAAATAGGCTCACTTCCAGGTGCTCTCAAAACATCCCTGGTCTTCCTTACTCCAGGTGTAACAACAGAAGGAATACCCAACTCATCATCAATGCTCTCTCCCACTTGTATTGATCCTCGCGCATCATAGCATCTCTGTAGCAAGAAGGCTCCCCGCAATCAGTAAGCATCACATAGTCTACCCCTGGAACTAACCTATCAGGTGGTCTAGACACTCTAGATGATTTTCTCAAGAGCATTTCAGCTTGTTGTCCCACCTGCATATCAGCCACATTTGGCTCATCATTTCCATCAATAGATGATCCATCATCTACCCTTGATTGTATACCTGTGGGAGTACTTGGTGGTACCATTTCTTGCACATTTGGTGCATGGACAGCTTGCTGTCTATCAACATATGCAGGTGGATTCACATCCTGGAAAGTGATTCTCCTCATTTCCAGATTCCTCATGGGTGCCTTATGCATCTTCTTCTCATTGAAGACTACATCATGGCTGCGTATGATCTTCTTTGCTTCTGGATCCCAGAGACGATAGCCCATCTCTCCACTTTCACAATAACCCAAAAAGATGCATTTCCTAGACTTAGGATCTAGCTTCTTTCAAAGCTCTTTTGGCACATGTGCATACGCCTCACACCCAAATATATGCAAATGAGAGTAAGAGGGCTTCTTGCCACTCCATGCCTCTTCAGGAATACCACCATCCAAACTCTTACTAGGTGATCTATTGATCACATGCACTGCAGTCTTCATTGCCTCAGCCTAAAAACACCAGAAAGACTTGCATTGGAAAGCATGCATTGCAACCTTTCTTGAATGGTATGGTTCATCTTTTCTGCAACTGGATTTTGCTCTGGAGTGTGAGGGGATGTGAGCTCCCTCTTAATCCCACGTGTATCACCGAAATGCTGAAAGTCATGAGAGAGATACTCTCCACCATTGTTAGTTCGTAGGCATTTATGCGTTCTACCTGACTGATTCTCAACCAAGGCCAGCCATTTTTGAATGTCACATAGTATTCAGCCCTGCCTAGTGACCATGACCGTGTAGGCATGGGACCACATACGTCTAAATGCACCAAATCAAGCTTTTTAAACTCTTTCTTTCCCCTTCTTTTATGGGCTGATTTAGTCTACTTCCCATAGAGACAGTGCTCACAAATTTATTCAAAATCAGAGAAACTCAAATGCAGTACATAACCCAAAAGGCATAAGAGTTTCATTCCATTCTGGCTCATGTGCCCCAACCTACAATGCCACAAAGAAGTGCTTGGCTGCTCGGTTATTGCAACAACATGATCAAATACCCCTGATACATGTAAGAGATACAAAGTCAAAAGCATAGAGCCCTTTTGAATTTTCCAACTTTGAAAGCCAAAAGTGGTGTGAAAACTAGCATCATCTAGCTGACCCACTGAAATAAGACTCTTGGTCAACTTAGGCACATGTCTCACATGTTTCAAAATAAATGCAGACCCATTTGCAAAAGAAAACTTTATGTCACCTACTCCCACTATGTTGTAAAGAATGAGGGAGAGAGATAGGAGACTCAAGTTCAGCTTTCTTCACAACACACAAAAGAGAGAGAGGACACAAGGTTGGAGGGTGAAGCCTTTCTTCACTTTTGCACACAACAACAATACAATAGAAGGGGGAAATACCCTATATGTCAAACCTAGAATACGTGGTTCATATGTGAACCCAAACCAAAAACATACGTGGTAGTCTAACTACACCACGAGTACAACTAACATAGGCGGTGACATAAATGATAGTCATCCAGGAGATGTATCGGGGGTAGAGCTTGATATCTCAACACTCCCCCTCAAGCTCAAATCCATCTCACGTACACCAAGCAAGCTCCTAAATCTGCGAAGTTTCTCGGTACCCAATGCCTTCGTAAAAATATCAGCCACCTGCTCCTCAGTGCTGACATAGACAAGATCAATCTCACCAGCTAGAACCTTCTCTCTCACAAAGTGATAATGCACCTCAATGTGCTTCGTTCTAGCATGATAAACTGGATTATTAGCAAGCATGATGCTGCTAATGTTGTCACAATGAATGACAACTGCTGCATGAATTGACTATCCCATATCTGCAAGTAGCTTCCGCAACCAAGCTACCTCACATGCAGCCATTGCTGCACCCCTGTACTCAGCCTCTGTGCTCGACAAGGCAACTGTTGGCTGCTTCTTGCTGCTCCAACTGATGGCACCACTCCCAAGGGAAAACATAAAACCACTAGTAGATCTCCTGTCTGAGACACTACCAGCCCAGTCAGCATCTGTGTATCCATGTACCTGTAATGCACACCCAGCTTCATAAAACAGTCCATAATGCAATGTGGACTTCACATACCGCAGTATGCGCCTAGCTGCATCCAAATGTGGCTTCCTCAGTGCCTGCATAAACTGACTCACCAGCCCCACAGCATAGCTCAAATCTGGTCTGGTTATAGTCATGTAAATCAAGCTACCTACTATGCGCCTGTACATAGTAATATCTTCAAGAAGCTCACCTGTCTCTGCATTGAGCTTCACATTCTGCTCCAATGGAACAGAGATAGGCTTACAGCCTGTCATCCCATATTTGGACAGCATGTCCAAACCGTATTGCCTTTGCAATAGCCATATCCCACTCGGGGATCTAATAACCTCAATGCCCAAGAAGTAACGCAGCTCTCCCAAATCCTTCATCTCAAATTTCTGCTTCAACAGCAGCTTCACTTCATTAATGTCTGCATCACTATCACCTGTAATAATCAAGTCATCAACATAGATGACTATAAGCACAATCCCTCTGTTTGTCCTTTTCACATAAAGTGAAAAATCTGAATTGGAAATCTGAAATCCAATAGTGACAAGATATTGCCCTATCTTGTCTGACCATGCCCTCGGCGCCTGTTTTAAGCCATACAAGGCTTTGCGCAACCTGCATACAAAATCGGGATGTGAATTATCCTCATAACCTTCCGGCTGTATCATATAAACCTCTTCCTGCAAATCACCATGCAAGAAGGCATTTTTCACATCCATCTGATGCAAAGACCATCCCTTTGCAGCAGCCATAGCAATTACTGCTCTCACGGTTGCCATCCTTGCAACTGGGCTGAAAGTTTCCTCATAGTCAATTCCATATGTCTGTGCAAAACCTTTGGCAACCAATCTTGCCTTGTACCTGCTAACAGACCCATCAGCATTGTGCTTTACTTTGTAAACCCACTTGCAGCCAATAGCCTTCTTATCATGAGGCAAAGGCATCAAATCCCAAGTGTGGTTTGCATCCAAGGCAGCCATCTCTTCATCCATAGCTGCTTCCCAATTTTTATGCCCTGCTGCATCCTCAAAACATGTGGGCTCTGGCTCCTCTAGAACCTTGACCATATAAGCATAGTGATGTGCTGTATACCCATCATATCTCAGCCTGTCAATTGGATACTTAATACGAGTGGACCTCCGTACAACTGGATCAGTTGCAGGAGTCTTTAAATCATGCCTGCTTTTCCTTGCACCAGGTGTAACAACAGAAGGAATCCCAAGTTCCTCATCAAGGCTCATTTCAGAGCCACTTGACTCTCCATCAACATGAGAGCTACCAGCAGACACATCAAACACTGGAGCATGGTCCACTTTTTCTTTTCCCTTATGTGATACCTGCACAACACTATCAGGACTACTATGTGACGATTCACTAGATCTCAATCTCCCTGTCCATGCATTAGATCCACTAGTAGAGGACTCTCTGGGTCCACTCAAGGCTTGAGATTGCTGCTCTGCATTTATTGCAGCATTCCCATTTCCTGCATCTGCATCTCCTACCATAACAGTTGGTGCATACCAGCTGCTCATTTCATCAAAAACAACATCTCTGCTCACTTGCATTTTGCGGGTGGAAGGGTTATAACAGCGATACCCTTTCTGGTGCAGAGCATATCCAATAAAGATGCATTTTTTTGCCTTTGGATCCAGCTTTGTTCTCTTCTCATCAGGAACATGAACATAAGCTATGCAACCAAATACCTTCAAGTGAGAAATATCTGGTTTTTGACCTGTATACATTTCTTCAGGCGTCATGCCATGGACAGCTGCAGTGGGGGTTCTGTTCATAATATAAACAGCAGTTGCTACTGCTTCAGCCCAAAAATAATCAGGCATGTTTTTCTCATTTAGGATCGCCCGTCCTACTTCTGCAATATGCCTGTTCTTCCTTTCTGCAACCCCATTCTGCTGAGGGGTAGACCTGCATGAGTACTTCCTTTGAATTCCCTGTTCTTTCAGATATTCACTAAATTCTTCTGAGAAGTACTCTCCCCCTCCATCAGATCTTAGCACTTTAATATGCACACCTTTCTCTTTTTCAACCATGGCCTTAAAAGCCTTGAAATGGCTGAACACTTCACTTTTGTGCTTCATAAAATAAATCCACACCTTCCTAGTGTAGTCATCAATAAACGTCACATAATAATGGCATCCACCAATAGAAGCAGCTTTGGTTGTCCAAACATCTGAATGGATCACTTCCAAAGGTCTTCTGCTCACCTTAGCATTTTTGGGAAATGCATGTCTGGCCTGCTTACCCATTTGGCATGCTTCACATACCTTTTGCATTCCCTCAACTCTGAATTTAGACAAACCTGCAACAATGTTTTTCGTTTGCATAGATTTCAGCCTTTGTATATTCACATGCCCAATGCGCTTGTGCCATATCTCAATATCTGCAATGACACCTCTCCCATGCGCAAACATAGCAGCTTTTACCTCAGGCATATCAACATCCAAGGTGAACATTCTGCCATTTTTATTGCCTTTCGCAACCAAGCGGCACTTATTTTTCAAGTCCTCAACAAAACATCCATCAGGATTAAATCTAACCTGCAGACCTTGCTCAACCATCTGGCCAACTGAAACCAGGTTCTTAGTGATTTTTGGAACATGAAGTACATCTGCCAAGTACTTCGTTTTGCCATCCTGCATAGCCAATGGCACTTTACCAACCTGCGTAATTGGGTGCGCAGTATCATCACCTGTTTCAACATAACCTAGCTTATCCAAATTTCTAACATCATGAAACCACTCACCATGACTGGTCATGTGGTTAGAGGCACCTGAATCAACATACCAAACATCATTGCAAGCTGCAGCATCTCCTGACATGGAGTTAACCATATGCTGCATCACAAAAAGGTGCTCATTTCTGTCGTCACCATGCCCACTTGATGATGCATAGTTGCTTTGCTGCAACTTCCCACTTTTGATGTCATTCTGTTTTTTATAGCATGTATTCTCCTTGTGTCCAGGCTTTCCACAATAATAGCATTCTGTGCTGCTATTTACTTGCTGGTTCCTTTGCCATGAACCACGGCCTCTTTGGCTCCCCCTGCCTCTAGAACTACCACGTCCTCCTCCATAGGACTGGTTTTCCTGTTGTTGCTGTTGGTTCTGATTTCCTGCACGGCCACCAAAACGGCCTCTTCCTCTACCCCTGCCTCTACCTGTATTCGAGTAGAAAGCAGTCTCTTGAGAAGTTGAGGTGGCTGAACCACCATTCCTTTGCTCTTCACTCAGCAAGAGAGCAATAAGTTCCTGAAAATCAGGAAATGTTTCACGGACTCCAATGGATGTCCGAAATTGTGCATAATCTTTCCCAAGACCATTCAAGGTCACGGACACTAAGTCCTCATCATCAACAGGTGCTCCAATGGAGGCAAGAGAATCTGCAAGGCCTTTCACCTTCAAGGAATACTCATTTATATTCAGATTTTTCCTTTGCACATTGTGCAACTCCTGCTTTAGCTGCATCTTTCGTGCTTTGGTATTTGTGCTATACAGCTTCACCAATGTGTCCCATGCCTCCTTAGGTGTCTCTACATCCTGTATATGCACAATCATAGAATCTGAAATGCTAACAGACAGCCAATACAGGCATTTTCTGGCTTTTTCATGCCATTCTTTAAAGGCCTTCAATTCAGCAGGAGTAGGAGCAGCACCCAAAACTGGTTCTGTAGTTTCACCACTGATGTAATCCCAAACTCCCTTTCCCATAAGGAAGTTTGTCATCCTGAACTTCCATGCTTGGAAGTTGTTCTTGTCAAGCTTCTCACTGACAATGGTAGACAGATTCTCAGACATTTTACAAATCACGAATTGCAACAGCAACCTGTAAACACAGCAAATGCCTCACAAGGGCAAATAGCAAAACTTCTGCGAAAAGCCTCACAGGGGCAGATCTGCAACACTGACGAAAGTGGTATTTCACCACACAGTCACTTCCTAGTGACGATTTTGCATCAACAGGCAACAGGCATGAATCTGCAACTCCCAATATCTCTGCACACAGGCATACGATGCGATTTCTGTGGCACCTTTCCACCGACTAGCCGCGCAGTGGTCGCACAGCGAAAAACAGGGCCTTTTTCTGAGTGCCTGCGAAGAACTTGCGCCTTCAAAACGGGCCCCGAAACGGCCTCGAATCCAAAAAATAAAGTCACACCACGAGCATATACTGCGCTCTCGCCACACCGCGAAGGGCCTCTCAATCTGAAACAGTGCACTCCTGCACTTCTGGCTGTGCTACCTGCAGAGATTTGCTCCCAAACTCGAAATAGGAAAGCAACACTGGTCCTCTTACCAGGACACCACAAACTTGGCTTGCTTTCTTGAGCTCCTTACCTCGAACAAGGCTCTGATACCATGTAAAGAATGAGGGAGAGAGATAGGAGACTCAAGTTCAGCTTTCTTCACAACACACAAAAGAGAGAGAGGACACAAGGTTGGAGGGTGAAGCCTTTCTTCACTTTTGCACACAACAACAATACAATAGAAGGGGGAAATACCCTATATGTCAAACCTAGAATACATGGTTCATATGTGAACCCAAACCAAAAACATACGTGGTAGTCTAACTACACCACGAGTACAACTAACATAGGCGGTGACATAAATGATAGTCATCCAGGAGATGTATCGGGGGTAGAGCTTGATATCTCAACATATGTCACATGCATAGAGTCATTTCCAAGATGCACACAACCTGTCTTTCCACTATCATAAGTGGAGAACCATCCCCTATGGGGAGTAACATGGAATGAAGCACCCAAAATCCAATCCTGGGAATATGCATCATCTGAAGTGGTAAGCAACTCTGTAGATAAACTAGACATGAAGAGAACGTCATTGTCACTATCATGTGTGACTGCATTGATATCCTCGATCTTCACTTTTCCTTTGTCCTCCCTTAGACTCTCTTTCTTTTTATTTGCACCCCAATTTGCATTCTTTTTCTTATCCTTTTGCTCTCTTTTCATCTTGTAGCGATCCTTTTTCATATGGCCCTTCTTGCCACAGTGGTAACACTCAATGTTCCGTGCCCTGGATTTGCTATGAGACTTCCCTCTTTCTGGAGACTTCCCCCTGAACTGTGATCTGCCCCTTTGCACATTTAAGGCTGCATCCTGCTTGTTGCCATCCATAGACTTCTGTCTAATCTCCTCGGTCAACAAGCTACCCACAACATCATCAAATTTCAGTACTCCACTAGGTCCAGAGTTACTGACAGCTGTATGGAAGGTATCCCATGAGGATGGCAATGAACATAAGAGAAATATTGCCTTAGTCTCCGCATCAAAATTCATCTTCTGAGCCTGAAGTTGGCTGAAAATAATATTGAATTCATTCAAGTGAGAAGCAATGGAGACCCCTTCCTTCATCTGCAGCTCAAACAACCTCTTCATGAGGTAAACTTTATTAGAGGCAGCTTCCTTTTCATAAGTGGCACACAGTTTCTTCCACAAATCTTCCGTAGTCTGCTCATTTACTACTGTGAAATAAAGTGACACTGCAAGATGAAGTCTAATAGTAGATTTTGCTAATGCATCCAACTCATTTCAATCATCCTCAGACATATTTGCAGGCTTAGCTTCAATCCTTGCTAAGGGTTTAATCTGCTTCCTTTGAATAAGCACATCACTTATTTGTTCTTTCCACAAAGAAAAGTTTGTCCCATCAAACTTTTTAATGCTAAAAATCTCCTTTTCAGACATGGAAGAGGATGCCATGATGCAAATGAAGCAAAAATCCCAAATGCTAGTGCCTACAAGAGAGAATCACACCAAATACCAGGTGCACCCAAATGTGTATTCCACAATAGAGTGAAATATCACCAAAACTCATGTCTCAAAGCATCTGAGTCATGTGCATATACTATGCATCCATATGAGCAAATCTAGCCCAAAAGAAAATGCCAACTGCAATGGCAATCCAAAATGCTAATAAGTGCCAAATGACTCAAGCATAAACATCGTCCACTAGCATATGCATTAATAATATCTCATCGAAGAGAGCAGCGGCACTATCAGTGCATCACCTACAATGTGTCAAAGCTGTCCCTCAGCATAAAATAGCATCCATGTGCAAAGCGTCCCTAAAAATAGCATCCCACAAGGCAATTTGGGCCTATCAGCGCATCTAATAAGGATCGCAATGCATCCAAATGGCCTATAAATCATCCACTGCAACCCAATGCACACCACGAATGAGCGCACACTGCTCTAACTACAACCATAGTGATCTGCATAAGGTATGCTCAAGAAATCATAGTCCCACGGTAATGACCGCTACTAAAAATAGAACCTGAGATGCCTCAAAACATGGGCGCCATTGCATAATCGGACTTAGCAAGAAAATCTGCAAATATCTCTCTTCTATCGGAACTCCAAAATCCCAACCGATGAGTGAGAAATGGGAGTCAACACTTATCCACTACCATGTGGCATAAATCTAAGGTTTCAAAACCTTAGAATGAAAAATGCATAATAGAGAGACAAAATCGAATACATAGAGTTCTATAACTCTGAAAATCCTCCACCAAATTGCGTAAGAACTGACAAGTAGGGGTTTTTGGGTGTCCAGAACGCAATAGGACAGATGGTTTTGGAAACCGTGGTCTCAATCACTAGGTCCAACACACGGACTGAAAAACGTTTTTGGAAACAGAGTTGTTTGTAAACTCCACCGGAGTGTGAATGATGAGCAACATAGAACTTTTAGGACCTCCTAAGTCCACCAAAACTGACAGATCTGCAAATGGTTGCTCCAAACTTGAGTTCCAACACCCGGGCAGAAAAATGCAAAAACTGAGACAGTGATCCCAGATTCAAGAATAAAGGTGTTTCCAAGCTCTTGAAGTGAAGTGGACACCAAAAGCAAGCAATAGTTGCCTCTACAAGTTAATACGGAGTCTCTGTCATCGAGAATGGAACAGGGAAAAGCTCAAAAAACGACTTTCTCTTTGAAAACACTTAACAGGCTCTCAAAACCACTTCACAAAACCAAAGTGACTTTTCCAAAGGTTCCTCCAAGTCTCTACACACTTGGATGCAAGTAAAGTCACCCACAAAGCTTCCCACAGAGCTTATCCTTCCTCCCACAGAGCTGCTGAGCTTCAAGCATTCACGCATGCTCAGCTAAATCACTCGGGCTCTGATACCAGTTGAAAGTGCTCTCAACGGAAGCAAGAACAGAAGAGGGAGAGACAGAAACAGAGAGCCACACAAGTTTTGGTGGGTGCAGAACACCCTAATCTTCTTTTTCATTCATTTATATATGTGTTTGAGTATTGTACATAACCGAGGTAAAGGCATAGTGACCTTTAACCCCCATAGCTTTGTCTTGTTGTGCATATGATCAAGCCTCTTAGCATCCATTCCCATAATCCACGGTAATTAGGTGTTAAGAAAAGGAAAATCTTAATTTCCTGCTTAAATAGTTTTAAACTTTATCAAGGATGATACTCCCTTGAGGCTAAAGAATTACCATTAGATCAAAGCACTTTACTTTCCAAGAATAGACCTTTTTCACTTGCACATTGGTGTTGTCTATTTATTGTGACATTCTCAATAATGTTGAGTTGGCTTCTAGCAAATGCATCAAGCATCTTTTTCATCACGTTATAATTATTCTTGATGTGAAGAAAGCCTTATCTTCCTACAAAGTCCTAAGCTGATAGCTCTTGCTACTCAATACTGTTTTTCTAATAGGAAGGTTCTTCAAAGAGTCTCCCAATGTGCATTTCATTATTTAAGAAAGTTTATGGTTCCTCAGCCCATCAATAACTATTGAATTGCCTTGGATGGGCATTTTCAAAGCCTTACAAAGTCATGTCTTAAAAGTAAAACACTCTTCAATTTTGATAACTACAAATGAGTTCCCTCCTATCCCTAGGTGTTTCTTTCAATAACTCAAAAAAGATATCAACACTCAATATATATTGTTGATTGCTATACGAGTTTTAATAAAAACTTAGTACTTTGTATTAAGTGTAAGTTGCAACCTGGAGGAATGATTGGCTAAGTTCACTTAGCTAGGTTTGGATGAAAAATTAGAGAGAGAGAGAGAGAAGAGAGAGAGAGAGAGAGAGAGAGAGAGAGAGAGAGAGAGAGAGAGAGAGAGAGAGATTTATATCACTTATAGATACCACAAAATGATAATTAATGCATATCATTTATACATATGAGATGATATTTTATTCACAAATATTTGGAAAGAACCATAGTCAATAAAAATAAAGAAGGTGAGGGGGGTGAAGTCAAGGCATCAGATTTTCAACTCTATCAAATGTGAAGTATATTAATGTCAGTATGCAGGCACTATGCAAAGGCAAATACATTCACAAAAGGTGAAAAGTCTAAAGGAATAAAGATGAAGGGGACATACGAGTGACGAACCCTAATGAGCTTTCTTTTATTCTCAACAATTTCATAAGAATGACTTAAAGCTATTCAATTGGATATCCTATACATATGATGGATATTTAAATCTCAACAAAAATTAAATTACACAGGTCAAACTAGATGTAAGGTATAAGGTGTATCATATGTTTAACAAGTCTTAGATAAGTTGCATGGACTAATTGATGTCCTTCTCTAGATGTTGAAATATTAATTAACATGTCTCCAATGCTAAAACTTGATGGAGAGTGTACACAAAAAATTGATCTCATTTTTGACAAGTATAATGTATTAAGGTTCATTCATGCCCACGGTCTACCAAATAGAAAAATGTCAATATGCATGTGTGAATTATTAGAGTTTATCATTTTTGAAGTACATTACATGATAGGGCTAGGGGGAGTGCATTCATAGTAGGAAGAAGAAGGAAAAATATCAATGGATTAGATTCAAGGTTTCATAAGCTAGGTGTTGTTGCCATGTAAGGGTGATTGAAAACTCAATAATTTTCAAATTTCATGCATATTGTAAACCATTGTATTCTATTGATGTCCCATTAGATAGGAATTGGTTGATTTAGCCATTCTTTGACTATATCACATCATTGAAAAAATCAAAGTGCTTTTGGACCATCTTGACCATGTCAACAACAATAAAAAACCATGTATAGCTCCTCCCCTCTACTGGCATGGGAATCACTATAATGGAATGCTTCACATGGGGTGGCTTACCATGGGTGTGTAAGAAGAAGATGAGAACTCATGAGCAAAAGATGTTGTGTAGGTGAAGAAATGGATGGAAGATGTCATCTTGTGAAGAATGTAATTAAGGTTTGATCACACCCTTTACATAGCTTATTAAATATAAACCAGACCTCTAAAAAAGTTTAAAAAATACTATAATATGATAGTAAGTATTTATACTTATCTAAGAGAATTAGACATTACAATAATATATTTTTTGATCATATAAAATGTTTTAGCCTATTTGACAATTTAAAAATTTCATATTCAAATTTACTACCATGGTCACATAGGAAATAGATGAGGGTGTATTTGATTGCTTTTGGGTTTGATAGATAATTTCACCCCTTCAAAAATACATTTAAAAGAAAAAGCAATGCTCTTTTGTTACAAGCTTGGAGGTTACCACAAAAATTAGACATAGACCACAATTTTGAAATTTTGCAAACATTATAGAAAATTTCATAAAAGAGGAAATCGACCTTGGAATGGGGCCTATAGAAGCATGCCTTGTGTCAATAGAAATGTCCTTTTACAAATTCATTTTGAAGATGGAGGATCCCCTACTCCTAGATTCATATGAGATCTTGGGAGGTGCACTACACTACTACAAAACTAGGTAGAGATGGCAATAGGAAATGGCACACAATTTCTAATTTTGCCATTTCTCATGTATGAAATGGCAACAGCTTCTCAAATTGCCATATTTTTTGCAAAAATGACAGTTAGAAATGGCAACTAGTTCTTGAACTGCAATTTCTTTGGAAGAAATGGCCACAAAAAATGGAAACCTTTTATTGTCTGTCATTTCTTAGCAATAATTGGCAGCACCAAATGGTAGCCAATTCTTGATTGCCCTTTCTTACGAAGAAACGGTAGCAAATTCTTGGTTGCCATTTCTTATGAGGAAATGGCAACAAATTCTTGACTGCCATTTCTTATGAAGAAATGGTAGCAAATTCTTGATTGCCATTTCTTATGAGGAAATCGAAACAAATTCTTGACTAGCAGCAAATTCTTGATTGCCATTTCTTGGTAAGAAATGGCAGCCATTTCTTGACTTCCACTTCGTTCAAAGAAATGGCAAGCACTTTTTGACTGCCATTTTCTAAGAAGAAATGGTAGCATGAAATGGCAACTATCTCTTGACTGCCATTTCTTATGAAGAAATGGCAACCATTTTTTAACTTCCATTTTTACCAAGAAATGGCAGAACAAAATGCATATGTGGAGTAAAATTACACAATGGTTGACCATTCAGTTGCTGCACAGCATCTTATTGTTGCCAAAGCTTCAATACTGCCATTCACAACATTGATATTACTGTCACTATTTATGTATTGTCTAAGTGTGGAAGATTAATCAAAAGTCTTAAGTGCATCAATACTCATGGTACACAGTGTGAAGAAGTCATCTAAAATAGGAATAACTTTTACCTTTTGTAACACACGCATTTTACTTGATAACAAATATTATTCAATAGCTGATTGAGAAATAAATAATATAATTTTTACACACAAAATAAAATATAGAATTATAAAGACATTACATGAAGAGTTTTCCAAGAGACATTCAAGCCTATTGTTTGACCCAATGTCTGAATCTCATAATTTTCTTTAAATATACAAGCATCCTTAATGATTGCATCATCAACACTCTTGATGTGTATGATACTTTGTATAGGCCTTAATGAAAGTAATAGAATTGTTCTTGCAAAAGTTTTATGTGGATCATGTATTTTTTTCATGTTCGGGAATGTGTATTTCCACAATTCTTACCATGCAACCTGGATGAGTGTTAAAAATATGCATCGGTGTGCTTCTAGCATATGTGTGTGGGTTTGATGGATATGATACTTTATACAAGTCTTAATACCAATAATACCCTTATCCTTGCAAATTTTTTAGTTGATAGGATATCATTTGCATGGTTGGGTAGGCGTATTCTCACAATTCTTAAACATGCATCATGCATGAGTGCTTCTAGCATATCTTTGTGTGTCTGATAGGCATGATACTTTACATAGCTTCAACAAGATGAAAACCCTTATGCTTTCAAAGTTTGATGGGGATCAGGCATCAAATTCATGGTTGGGCATGCGTATTTTCAAATTTCTTACCATCATGCATTGTGCATGAGTGCTAAAAGTTATGCTACAATATCAAGCAATGAGTAAAAGGCAACAATGTCAAGCAACAAAGTAATCAAAACAAACAAGAGAAATGAAAGAACACAAACAAGACAACAAGATACCAAGAAAGCAACAAACTCAAGCAAGCAAGCACACAACAAGATGCAATCATATCAAGCAAGCAAGTAATTGGAAAATTTTGGCAGCATCTCCCCTGGGCCGTAGAAAAATTTCATATTTTCCTTTTGTGCAACCACAAAGACATAAGAAACATGTAAACACACAATGCAAATTCCAAAGATTATTCTAATGCAGATGAAAGGGTTTTGAGGCTTACTAGAAGAAGAAATTAAAAGACAAACCACTCAAAATATCATCTGCTTCTTTAGTTTCCAAAATAGAAATCTTCTTCAAGCTTGGAATGGAGGGGAGTGGGTCAACAGTGTTGGTGAGGGTGGTGTAGGGATGGCAGGGGAGGGTAGGGAGATGGTGGAAAGGTCATGAGGAAGAGGTAAAGATTTGGCAAGATCTCAAATAATAGAGGTGTGGCAAAAAAAGAGGCATTTGGGTTTGGTTTTTGAAAGTTTATCTGAGTCGGTATAGGCATCCGTATATACCAGAACTGATATTGACAAAAATAGAGTTTTCCTTTGTTTCTTCATTTCCTAAAACTTTTAGTACTTGTCTCACTTCTAGTTTCTTACTAGGTTTAATAAATGATGACTTATATTGGATTACAAAATCTTGTAGCCTGGGAGGCCCTGTTTTAGGGTGCATGTTGACTTTTTTAATCATATCTCCTGTTTTACCACATCTTTGAACGTCCAGCCATGCATCGGATGTGCATGATATTTTTCAAAAGCCTTAAACTAGGTGATTTCAAGTCCTATGAAAAGAATCATGGCCATTCGATGTCATTTTCAGGGATTGGATTGGATATTTCCTTGTTTCCCACCATGCATCATGCATGGTCATTGAAAAACATGCATCTATCAACTTCTAGCCATGCAAATGACATTTGATAAGCATCATACTTTGTGCAAGAATTTAAATGGCTGCATTCAATGCTTGTGCAAAGTATCATGGCCATTTGATGTCATTTTCATGGCATGGAATGGATATTTTCTAGTTTTTCACCATGCATCATGCATTAATATTAAAAACATGCATCGGTGTGCTTGTAGCCCTAAAAATGGTATTTGATGGACAAAATACTTTGATCAAGCCCACTTGCATGTATCCTAGTTGGCAGTGTGCCAACTCCGTCTAGCCATCAGGCCACACATAGCCCCCATCTGGTGTCCAAACCAGGACCTACCGGATAACCGAGCTACTCAAATGCCTTCTCCTCATATGGGGGGCTTACAAGTAGAGTTAGCTAGATCCTGCGTAGTTACATGAGTGGAGCATTGATATCTAACACCCCCCCTCAATGTCCACTCACAAGTGAACTTACTTTTTCG
This sequence comes from Dipteris shenzhenensis, assembly GCF_047967505.1. Taxonomy (NCBI): domain Eukaryota; kingdom Viridiplantae; phylum Streptophyta; class Polypodiopsida; order Gleicheniales; family Dipteridaceae; genus Dipteris; species Dipteris shenzhenensis. The sequence goes on along the minus strand of NC_141619.1, from coordinate 53,220,544 downwards.
GTCCAATGCTAAGTTGTTGATGAAGATGCCTCTCCAGCAAGTCTCTTCCAAGAGCCTTTGTGAAGATGTCCGCAGCATTCTCTGTAGTCGGACAGTACACCAAGTCGACCTCTCCTTCCATGATGAGCTCGTGTACAAAGTGATATTGAATCTCAATGTGTTTTGTGTGAGCATGGAACACAGGGTTCTTTGCAATCGCCATGCAACTCTGATTATCACATGATAACTGCGTAGGCTTGTTCTACACTGCACGGAAGGCATCCCATGACTGACTGCATTGAGGGTAGACGGAAAATTTCCTGGGGCAATCCACTCTCGGGTTGCAGGGTCCCCATTTGGAGTCCCAGATGATCTCGGATGGCTATGGGCCGAACATAGGTTAGTTGCTCTATTTTGCGCACCGGTTCTATCGTGTGGTCGGTGGCCTATTTTAGGACGACTGTTTTGGGTGGACCAGGTCGGTCACCCAATTAAGCCCAACCGACTACGACTGGTGGCTATATAAGAGCAAGCCTGTGAAGCCCATTTCATCACTAGCTACAGCAACCCTGATTCCTTAGCATCCAGCCTTCGTGAATATAATGTGGTTGCATACAATTGCAAGTTGAATGTTTGAAGGTGGTCTTTCTACTGACTAGGAATGCTTAACTATCCTCAAAGAAATCAAGAGTTCAAACAATTATAGTTGACCCCAAAATGTTGATTACTTGGTCAACTTACCAAGTCAAGACACAAGTCAAAAAATGGTCAAGCTAGTAGCATATCCAAAAGCAAATGAGCTTAGTGTCACAAAGATATGCTATTTTGAAGCATGTAATGACCAAATGTAGTATCAATGCTATGTACGAGATTGAAATATATATACCAAGTAAGACCATTGACTAATTTGTTGACTGTCAAAGTCAATTGAAATCAAACTTTGACTTGGCTAGTCAAACTACCTCCAAAACTGTCAAAATAAGCTTCTAGCAAACTGTCAAGTTTCAAGAGTGAAATTCGCACTGATTGAAACAGCAAGTAGGGGCCTTTTTATGGAAAAAGGAAGCTTGTATACTAGAATCAATCCTCCAATGAGTAGAGGCGCAATGGTGCACGATATTACTCGGGTCAGTTGATGACAGTCACGATTGTAAATCACTGATTGTGCCTTTGTTTCTTAATCAAATGGGCTCAGCTCTGAGCTGTAGAGTCCTCACAGCATTGCCAAACCATGAAGTGTTTTTTGAACTTTTATTTCTATCTCTAGAATGAAGTGAAAGTTTGTGGAGCAGAACTTAGGTAATGCCAAGCAACATAGTCACGATTTTGCGATTTCCTTATAGGTTGGATTTGGCCAGTAGAGACTATTCTCCTCCCAAAAGGACTCATGAAAAGATCTACCAGAAGCTGAGAATCAGCTCTCACAAAATCGAGCTCAAGGGAAGATTGAAAAACATGAGTTGGGAAGAAGATGACCACGTGGCAGCTAGCTAGGGTTAGATTGCTATGGAAGCTAGAAGGCTAGCTCTAATACCATGTCAGATATTGAAGGAACAACATGCGAAGCAATGGTATACATCTGATGTCAATCTTTATTCTAGGAGTGGTTACATATATAGGCAATTGCCTCCATGTAGATAGATCCTAGATCCACAATCATCTCCCTGATTATCTCAATCAATCACCTCCTATGATCACTCACTCATCACACCAACCTGACACACCTAACTAGAACCTTCTATCACACCTACACTCACACACTTCTTGCATAGGACTTGAATCCCATAGGCACACACACACACACACACATCAATTTGCGCCTTCAATTTCATCATGGACTTGTTCAATTTGCCCCTTCAATTTCATCATGGACTTGTTCAACATTCTGAAATAAAATATCCATTTTGGAAGGAGCAAGCTATTTCTTATCCAAATGAGTACATGTTTGTTATTGTAGATGGTATGGATCAAAATACAACAACATTACCTCGATTCGTTAACACTCCACCTAAGATACAATGAAAGTACTTTTTAAAGACACATCTATGTGGAGTGTTAGTGCATGGATTTAAGGTTTTTGCAGACATGTGGATTGATTCCTTGCATCTACATGATAGTGATCAAGTTGTAACATCCGTTATGAAGGCAATTCACAATCTACATGCAAAAAAAGATCAGTTATCAGCAACTTTGAGAGTACAAGCAGACAACTGTGGATGAGAGAACAAGAATGTACTCTTCTTTGCATTTTGCTCATGCTAATTGCACATAGAATCTTCAATGAGATTGAAGTTGGGTTTTTGTTGGTTGGGCACACATGAGGATATCGATTAGGTATTTAGCACAGTCTCAAGAGAACTAAAACATAAGGACATGGAGACGATGGATGACTTGATAAGAAAATGTGGGAGGCAAGTTGGTGGCCACAAGGAAGGAATAATCTGCTCAATGGTTGAAAGGATGTATGTATGCTCAATGGTTGAAAGGATGTATGATTGGAAGAGTTTTATTCTACCTTTCATACAAAAAGGTGGCGATGCCCTGATAGGTCATGGAACTCCACATTATTTTTGCTTTTTCTTAAAGGATGAAAACCAATGATGCAATGGCAACACTATTCTCTTGATACAAAATGGGAACCTGAAGAACCTTACTCTCTCTTAACTTCAATTCCGAGCAAAGAAATGCATCCAACATGGGCTCCTATAAAAGAATTCAGTGAGAAATCCAAAGGTGAAATAGAAGGCTTAAAAGCTTTTATTACATACAAAGAGGAAATGCTCCGGAGATTTCTTGATTGGAAGCCCTCTTGGAAGGAACACACTACTGTTGTAATTAGCAAGACCTACCAATTGATAAAGACCTTGCAAAAATGTGAGAAGATGCCATTAAGGCAAAACAACCTTTATTTTGGACAAATGTTGGTAACAACTTGTGCCCAGTATGTGGTCTGTTTGAAAATGAGTTTGAATCGATGCTCCCATGTCCATATTGTGGACCCAAGAAGACAGAGTTTATGCCACAAATAGACATAGACGTCCACTATTTTGTTGTTGTTGTTCGACCATCGGATGATGAACATGAGAACGTGAAGTTTTGGGTTAAATTATTGAGAAGGCCATGGCAAATCCTTTCATGTTTGGATCGCCCATTTGTACTTAACTCACTGTAAAGGTAGAAATAAATTATTGAAAAGGCCACATAATATCCTTTGTACAAAGACTCATCCAGAGCGATATTTCTTGTAAACTTATGATAATGTAAAATTGCAAGCATAGCTATTGCTATTTTTTAGAGTACAAAAGAGGCTTCCATGATGTCTCATGTCTATATAAACCTTTTAATTTCTTGAATATTCAAGAGTGTTATAGTTTTCTGCATTGAAAGTAAAAAGAGTCCTGCAGGTCTCTTGTGAATACCTTTTTTAAATTTTGTGAATCTTCAAGAGCGTGGTTTTTCATGGATTTAAACTAATAACTCAAGGGATTTTTTAATTTAAGAATAATATTCTTAAAAGTAAGATATACAAAATTAGGATTTAATAGTATTTTTTCATTATTAGTGCACATTATAGAGATATATTCTAAAATGCATTATGTGGAAATGAAAGTGCTAGAAAGTAGACTTTTGATTCTCGAATGACATTTTCAACAAGTAAACTTTTCATTTGGGAAATAAGTGTTGGAACATGAAACCAAAAGAGAGAGCAGCATCACGTATTGTGAGGGTCAAAGATCTTTTCTTGAGCATGTGTCTACATGGAGGCGATGTAATGCTATCCAAATACTCTTAGGAAAATCAAGAAATCTTCCAAATAAAGTGTCCATGGGAGGCTGAAAGGCACAAATATTTTTATCCAATCACGGAAATAATTGATTAAATATGCATTAGAGTTATTGGAAAGAGTTATGTGATTGCACTACTAATTTGGAATGTGATCCTCATGTGAGAACACTAAGAGCACATGTTTAGAAAGCATTGGACAACCTAGTAAAGATGTTGAGAAATCCTTCCATAGACAACGGCGAGGATGTGCAACTATATAAAGTCATTGTGAAAGAGTTCCTTCAAGCGTGGATGGATGGGGTGAATCACACATTACTCATTACATGGTATGTTTGGTTTTTACTTTTTCCAAGATTTTAATTGCACTTCAAGTTTTTTCTTTGACATTTACCTCATGTATCTTCCTTAAGGATGCAGCACATTCTTTATGCTCACGGTTCATGGTTCCTTAAAGAATGTGGTTCATTGAATGTTTGGAGTTCCCAAGGGATGGAGAAGTCTCATTATAGAGCTCGAGGTTCTTATTTTAAAATTACACGGCATAGAGTTGGGGTTAATGGAAGTAATTCTCTTCATGAATTGTTTAACTAGCTCTATTATGGTTAATTGGATCTTCCTATACAAGGAATAAATCTTTGCAAATGGAGTTAGCCCAAGTAGTTTGTCAAACTCAAATGATTATAAGAAGGAATTCATGGAAGTTTTTGCAAGCCTACCGGAAACTTAAAAGTTGGGTAGCAGCCAGAAGTCGTGTTGGAAATCTTTGGATCACCAAAGAAAATGTACATTGATATTAATCCATACCTCAATTTTACATTCTCTTTTTACATTCTAACTTATTCAAGCAATAATATTTTTTTGAAGCACTAGGGAGCAATAATTAGTAATGGGTCTATAATTATCAACATCTTTTAAGTTAATATGGGGGATGGGGGGGGCGGGGGCTTTAAGGTGTAAAATGCTTTAAAAAATGTAGCTCTATGTAAATCTATACAACTTTGTTATCATTGTACCTACTATAATTTCTCCCATAGGCTTTCAATATCAACACCATTGTATTCCAAGATACTTTCAAAACTCCCATAGCCCTACCATCACCCACATGGTGAGAATAGAGCTGACTAGAATACCAGTGGATCAAAGGACAATGGAGATATAGAACAAGATGCTTGGAGATTGACGAAGTAGGAGAGAGGAGGAGGAGGAGGCACAAACAAAATCAAGTGAAGAAGACACAGACTATGAGCAAGAGTAGGAACCAAACCATCAAACACAGCCAGAGGAACTAGGAGATCCTTCCAATAGACCAGATGAAGTGAAATAAAAAAAAGATGAATGGAGGAATGGGCCAAAGTGCAAGAAGACACAAGATGCACAAGGATTCAAATTGCTAGAAAAACATATAGGCAATGACAACAGTAATAAGAACCACCACCATGGTGCAATAACATTGCCAATTTTCCATGATCTAGACAAAGTGTTGGAAAATTTTTGCCAAATTTGAAGAAGATGGCACCTAGCAAGGGAAAAGGCAGAGGTGGAGGTGGAGGTGGGGGTGGAGTCGGAGGTGGGGCAGGACCCTAGAGGCATCACAAAAATCCTAGAATGAAGGATCTTATGGAGATTAGGAAGTATCAAAAGAGCATAGATAATCTAATCAAGAGAGATCCATTGGCTTGATTAGTGAAAGAGATCATGCAAGGATACAAGGAAGACCTTTGCATACAGTCAATCGCTCTAGCCGCCCACCAAGAGGCATCACAAATGGCTCTGGTATTCTTCTTGAGGACAAAACTTGTGTGTAATCCATGCCAAGAGGCTTACGATCATGAGCAAAGACATACAACTGGCAAGATGGGACCCAGTGTTTAGGCCATGAATAGTTTTTGCTAGTTTTTGGAGGTTCCAATGATTGAGAACAACAATTTTGGTGTTCAATATACAAAGCCAAAGTTTGTAAATATTTTTTGCAATACCAAATTTTTGGATACCAAACTTGGTGGTTGTAACTATAGATAATGATTTCTCTATGCTATATGAAATTTTGGGTGCACTTTCAAATTGTTTTGGTGTTTTTGCAAGGATTTTGGTGCAAGAATTTTGTGATTGTAAATTTTTTAGATAAATTGACCATTTTAAGATAAATTTTAAGAATTGCCCAAAAGAGTCTATGTGCACAAAATATCTCCCCTGATAATAATCTTAAGAAATTAAAAATCCCAGGAGGGGGTAGGTATGTGCTTGTTTGAAATTGGGGAAAATGGCAATGTTGTATGTCTAGATTTCATGATAGCACACACCTACCCCCTCCGAGGCAAATTTTTCAAAAAATAATCAAAATTAATTTATGTATTCGTTGTTATTTATGCTAGACATTCCAACCAACTACAATCAACAACTCATGTAAGGTTGTTACTTTACATTTTGCTCATGATACCAAGTACTCACCTAGTGGTTTTGACCATGATACTATGTAAGGTTTTTACTTTTGATTTTGCCCATGAAACCGAGTACTCACCTAGGAGTTTTAATCACATTGGCATTTAAACATCTAGGACTTCAAGAAGTAATGTATTTCCAAATTACTATTGAACACAGTCCAGTGCGTTAGAATATCACCCCTCACAATAATCTTAAGAATTTCTTTTTTAAAAAATCCCAGGAGGGGTTAGGTGTGTGTCGGTGTGAAATCGGGGTAGATGGTGGTGCCATCTATTTTGATTTTGAGCCAGCATGGATCTTCCCTGTCTTGGGTATTTTTTAAAACAAAACTTAATCACCAAATTCTTAAAATATCTCCCCTAAAAATAATCTAAGGAAATGGGGGAAAAAAAGCCCAAGAGTTGGTTGTTGCACAATGGTGCGAAATCGGGGCACATGGCGATGCTGTGTGCTAGGATTTCACACTCGTGTGCACCTACCTGTCTTGGGTATTTTTTAAAACAAAACTTAATCACCAAAGTATTAAAATATCTCCCCTAAAAATAATCTAAGGAAATGGGGGGAAAAAAGCCCAAGAGTTGGTTACAGTTGCACAATGGTGCAAAATCGGGGCACATGGCAATGCCGTGTGCTAAGATTTCACATTCGTGTGCACCTACCCCCTCCTAGGCAATTTTTATTAATTTTTTGCATTATCCATCATTTAGAATAGGTTCTTTTTTACAATTTTGGTGTTTGAGGTCACTCTCCAAGGTTGTAATGATCCATAATTCCCACAGAGATTTTTTTGGGGAAAAATTATGGTATTGGGGGAAAAATATTGCAACATAGGAGAGTTTTGGGTTTTCTTTGAACCAATAGGGTCCAAAGGGTACTGTGGACACCACCCATTAGGAACATTAGAAGAAAAAAACATTAAAGGGGCCATGTCTGGAATTTCCCTTAAGGTTCACTCTCCAAGTGTTAGTGATCACAAATTGCCAACAAAAGAAAAGAAATTCTTTGTGCAAGTTCTGGTTTTTAGGGAAAATTTAAGAGTTTATGGAGTTTTTTTGGACCAATTTTGGTTCAAAGGGTTCCCTGGACACTACCCCTAAGCAAAATTGAGAAAAATAATTGTCATTAAAAATTTTACATGTCTCAAAAATTATACAACAATTGGCCACTTGGGCATAGGCATTTAAACGTGTAGATTTATAATCTGCTTTAAAAGCTATCATTTGATAGTTGGCATAAAATAGAACATGAAGACAATCCACACAAGCAAATTTAATGGCCATCTTGGAAAAAAGAAGCATATATTAGATTTTATTTCATATGTACAATGCTTTCTAGTATACTTCATTAGAAGTGTGTTTCATAAGATTTTGTCTTGCTTTGCCTCCTCCACCTTTTGCAAAATGCTACTATTCTCTAGGGAGCTGAGACGGTGGGTTGTGTGAATGTCAGAATTATTTGTGAAACATCATAGACACATGCTATAGCTCCCATAGCAACATCTGCCAAAAGCCTTCCTGCTAGTCTCTTTTTGAAAGTGGAAAGTGTCAGGTCCCTCCTCACCAGAATAAACCTATGTGCAGATGGAGGTAACACCACAAAGGAGACCATCTTTGGAAGCACCCTGCACTTAATGATCTCTTCCTTCCCATAAGGCAAAAGCACCATATGGAAGCACAATAGGCTATGGTGTTTGAACTCTCTCATATAGTGTCCTAGTGTTGAATCCATTTTGATGCTATCACTGCCACGTCGTGTCGAAAAATCATTAAATTCAAAGTTTTGATAACCACATTAGTAACTCTTTTTTTTAAAGCTTCAAATTAAGAACAGTAAATCATCAATATTGACAAAAAATATCATGAACTTACAATTTCGACAGCATCTTTCTTGTCATATCCCTCTGCATAAATATTGATAGAGCTGAGTCAATGGCAACATGTAGCTTGCCATGGCTTGCAAGAGAAGCAAACAGAGGCTGCAAGACAGGAAGGCCAAAAGCCAGGTCAAGGCGCAAGGAACAGAGTGTGGGTCGAGGAAAGTGCTGGCACAGTATCAAATCAGCAAGAAAGACGACTCCTTATAGAGCAGCAGCAAGAAGCAGTTGTAGATGCATGCATTCGATCATTGCCATTGGAGTGAAGAACAAGAAAAGTGAAGTGTTTGGGCACTTCAAAGCTTTCAAAGCTATGGTTGAAAAAGAAACAGGTCTGTAAATAAAATGCCTAAGGTCATATTGAGGGGGAGAGTACCTCTCAAATGAGTTTGCAAGGTTCTTGCAGGAGCATGGTATAAAGCAGCAATATTCATGCAGTCATACCCCACAGCAAAATGGAATTGTAGAACGGAAAAACAGGCATATTGGAGAGGTATCTCGGGCTATGCTAAATGAAAAAGATCTACCAGATTATTATTGGGCTAAAGCAGTTGCTACAGCAGTTTATATAATGAACAGGACTCCCACTGCAGCAATACATGGCATGACGCCAGAGGAGATGTATACTGGTAGGAAACCAGATATTTCTCATTTGAAAATTTTTGGTTGCATTGCCTATGTCCATGTGCCAGATGAGTTGAGGTCCAAGTTGGATCCAAAAGCTGAGAAGTGCGTCTTTATTGGTTATTCTCTGCAGCAGAAAGGGTATAGATGCTATAACCCTTCTTCTCGTAAGTTTACAGTGAGCAGAGATGTTGTTTTTGATGAGATGAGCAGCTGGTATAAACCAGTAAATGTGATGATTTATGTAGATGCACAAAATGGTAATGCTGCACAGAATTCACAGCAGCAATCACAAAATATCAGTGGACCTGCAGTGTCCTCTAGTAGTGGTTCACATACCTCACCATGGATAGGTAGATTGAGATCAGGAGAATCTCCTCAAAGCAATGCAGATAGTGGTACACAGGTATCACGAAAAGGAAAAGAGAAGGTAGATCAGCCCATGTTTGATGTGAATGCAGGTCACTCTTATGTGGATGGTGAATCCAGTGGCTCAGAATAGAGCATTGATGATGAGTTGGGTATTCCTTCTGTTGTTACACCTGGAGTAACGAAGACCAGGGATGTTTTGAGAGCACCTGGAAGTGATCCTATTTACCGCAGGTCTACTAGAGCTAGGTATCCTATGGATAGGCTGAAATATGATGGATTTACAGCCATTCACTATGCCTATATGGTCAAAGTGATATAGGAACCAGAACCCACTTCTTTTGAGCAAGCCATGGGAAATGAAAAATGGGAGAAAGCCATGGATGAAGAAATGGATGCCTTGGATGCAAATGCTACATGGGAATTGGTGCCTTTGCCTAAAGACAAGAATGCAATTGGCTGTAAGTGGGTTTATAAGATCAAGCACAATGCAGATGGTTCTGTGAATAGATACAAGGCAAGATTAGTTGTCAAGGGGTATGCACAGACATATGGCATTGATTATGAAGAAACTTTCAGCCCGGTTGCAAGGATGGCAACCGTAAGAGCAGCCATTGCTATGGCTACATCAAAGGGATGGTCTTTACATCATATGGATGTAAAGAATGCCTTCTTGCATGGTGATTTGCAAGAAGAGGTCTTTATGGAGCAGCCAGCAGGTTATGTTCATGCTATTCATCCTGAGTTTGTTTGCAGGTTGAAGAAAGCCTTGTATGGCTTGAAGCAAGCACCTAGAGCATGGTCTGACAAGATAGGACAGTATCTTGTCACTATTGGCTTTCAGATTTCCAAGGCAGATTTCTCACTCTATGTGAGAAAAACAGAGAAAGGGATTATGCTGCTTGTCATTTATGTTGATGATTTGATCATCACAGGTGATAGTGATGAAGATATCCTTCATGTGAAAATGCTATTGAGGCAGAAGTTTGAGATGAAGGATTTGGGAGAGCTGCGTTATTTCTTGGGCATTGAGGTGATTAGATCACCAAGTGGGATACAGCTCTTGCAGAGGCAGTATGGATTGGACATGCTGTCCAAATATGGGATGACAGGCTGTAAGCCTATTTCAGTTCCTTTGGAGCAGAATGTGAAGCTGAGCGCAGATGCAGGTGAGCTTTTGGAAGACCCTACTATGTACAGACGCATAGTAGGAAGTTTGATTTACATGACTATTACCAGGTCAGATTTGAGCTATGCTGTTGGGTTGGTAAGTCAGTTTATGCAGGCTCCAAGGAAACCGCATTTGGATGCGGCTAGACGCATACTCAGGTATGTGAAGTCCACATTGCAGTATGGACTATTTTATGAGGCTGAGGTTCAGATACAATTGCATGGATACACTGATGCTGATTGGGCTGGTAGTATTTTTTATAAACGATCTACCAGTGGATATGTGTTCTCTTTTGGGAGTGCTGCAGTCACTTGGAGCAGCAAGAAACAGCCTACAGTTGCCTTGCAGCAATGGCTGCATGTGAGGTAGCTTGGTTGCATAAGCTACTCTATGATATGCATCAGTACAGATGGGCCAATTGTCATTTATTGTGATAACATGAGCAGCATACACTTGGCAAAGGACCCAGTATTTCATGCTAGAACAAAGCACATTGAGGTGCATTATGACTATGTGCGGGAGAAGGTTTTACTAGGTCTTATTGATCTAGTTTATTCAGCACAGAGGATCAGGTAGCTAACATATTCACGAAAGCATTGGGTGCAGAGAAGCTGTGCAAGTTCAGAGACCTGCTTGGTGTGCAGGAATTGGGATTGAGCTCGAGGGGGAGTGTTGAGATATCGAGCTCCACTCGCGATATGCCAGGGTGACCGTTGTGTATTTATGTCACCGACTTGTTAGCTGGAGATGCGGTTGGTACACCGCCCACGAATAATAGCTGGATGACAGCTATCCTTATCTACTCTAGTTTGTGGCTCAGTTAGTATGCCACCTTAGTTAGTTGAGTTTGGTTTGAGACCCACATATAGGGTTCTTCTATTTTCTTTGTACTCGAGTTCTTTTGGCTTTCACAACTAAGAAGAGGAAAACTGTTTGTTTGAGACCCACATATAGGGTTCTTCTATTTTCTTTGTACTCAAGTTCTTTTGGCTCTCACAACTAAGAAGAGGAAAACTGTTTTCAGCCTCCACCTTTTTGTGTATTCCCCCATTGTGCTTGTGAGAAAGCCTCAAGTGAGACTCCTTCCATCTCTCCCACTATCTTCACATTTCTTTGGGTCTAGCCATGGCAAGGGTGAACATGATGGATGCGGTGCTGTTATTAAGCAAGATCTATTTAAACAACACCAATTAGCATGCCCTCAAAAAAAACTTAATGATGCCCATGATCTTGTAACATGGCTTACATTCAACCTCTCCATAGGTAAGCATTCAACATATAGTAAACAAATCCTTAAGAATATTGTAGTATGTAGAGTGTTTTATCAATTAAAAGTGGATGAAGTGCAAGGGAGAAGCCGGCATGATTGTGAAAAAATTAAAGGAGTTCAGGGTGTGCATAGCATATGGGGCTTTTCAAACAACCAACTAATTAAAACAAGAAAATTCTCTTGTTTGTGGAGTGCGTGCATCATAGGGGATCATGACGATTGTGAGAATTGTAACTGTGAAGACATGGGAGGAGTTCAAGTTTTCCCTCTACATTCAACAAAAGAATGGCAAGAGTGTCTTCAAATTGGAGTTAGACACGCATGAGCACATCTTGGGGTGTCTTGGAGCAGTGGACGAGGATGACTGAGATAGTACAAAGAAAATGTATGTAGTCTCATTGCAAGGAAACAATATGTCCACTTGTCCTATAAAATGGAATTTGTATTTGAGACTGCTTCTTTTTACTATATCCCAAACAACCACTGTGTTGGTTTTATTAAATTATTTTTGTAAATCCCTAACGGTAAATCCCATGCTTGTTTTTAGTATATCCCAACAACCACCACATTGGTTTCCTATAGCAAATCCACACGTCTGACAAATCCATTCATCTTGTAATAATAGAACCAAACCACCACACTGGTGGCTATTAATATCCTAGTGCAACCAACGACTGTGCTAGTGGTGATAACTTATCCTACACTAATCCTCTACTACCGTGATATCCCTACACTACTGCCATGCTATCCTAAAATTTGTTGCACAGTACTATACTAAATCAATGCCCTTTAGACTATTTATTGTTTTGTTAACTGTCACATTTCATCCCATGCTTGTTTTTAGTATATCCCAACAACCACCGTGCTGGTTTCCGATAACGAATCCACACATCCTACAAATCCATTCATCTTGCAATAATAGAAGAAAACCACCAAACTTATGGCTATTAATATACCTATGGAATTTCTAGTAGGTAGCCTGAGAGTGGCAACAGATAATAAATTATCACCAGAATATTCAATCAATGCCAGATTAGAGAAACTTCTTCGATTGTATGAGGAGAGGATCACAAGTTACCATACTCCTGATATAATTCAGAAAAGGAGAGCAGCATGGATGAATAGAAACATAAAGTTTAAATTGTTCAAAAAAGGTGATTGTGTTAATGTTTAACACCAAGTTGGGGAAAATGCCAGGTAAATTCAAGCTCAGGTATGATGGTCCCTTCAAGGTGCTTGAGGTTTTTGAGCAAGGTACCTTCAAGTTGGCTGACCTACATAAAAACATATTTGACAAACCAATCAACGATTTTAGGCTCAAACCTTATATTGGACCTGACCCCACTCAAGAAAAACTTAACACAATATCACTACAACTATGCCAAGGCCTCAATCATGATCCTATACATGTTTCTAATGCTCACAGCAAGCTTCACTAATTTTAAGGTGTCCCTGGACTTGACAAAGCATCAGAAGTGGCTGAAAAGGATTGGCCTATTGCAGTATGCAAGTCTTCCCTGGCATCTTAGAAAGATTCTTTAAAGTCTCTCGCACAGTACGAGAGCTTCCAGACGAGTGGAAGTATGCTCGTTGCTCGGGGGGGTCAGTCATCATATGTAATCCTATCATGTGAGTTCAACAGAAGGATATTTTTAATATCTAAATTTTACAAAAATTAATTTACATAAGGGAGTTTTTAAATTGATTTTGGGAAAATTTTACAGATTTATATAGAAAAAGGGTACATTTTATTAATGGAAAAATTATAGATAAGGTATTTTACAAATAGGCCTTGAATGCACGTGATATTGAGGGTTTATACATAGTGACCCCCTCGAGGCTCGTTGGCAAAGTTATGCTTTCTCTAGAGATTATTGCACAGGTTTATCAGCTCCCAATGAGGTAATCTACAAAAAAGATGTGGACTCTGACATGCAAAAGGAGATCAGCCCCCAAGAAACATAGAACAACTATTTCTTCACCAACAACATCCAAGATTTGAGGAGACGCCAATAATTTGTGTGGTATCTTGAGCAGATGCAGCTACTTGTCAAGACCAACACTATGAGCCGAAACTCCTATGCCACCCTCAGTGTAGCAGAGAAGGGTACCAAAATTTCATGGGTGGATCTCCTACACTCTAGACTGGTGTGTGAGATCACCAAGAAAGACTTAAGTGCCTCTAATGTGCATTCAAATATTGGGCCTTTCATTGCATCCCTATTCGAATTTGCCAGTTAATTGGATACAAAGGGCTTGGAGACAGTTCAAAATTTCAATCGAGTGCACACCAAAGCAAATCAGGCACAAACACCCGAGGAGGACAAGGGAAAGATAGAGATGATGAAAGCTCTAAAAGATGCCCAATACTCATCAGAAGAAGCATCTATGGTGGTCTATGGACAATCCCTGGTGGAGCTACTCTGGGACACACCCCTTGTAGGGGAAGAGTTTCTAGCCTTACCATTCGAGCATAAATCCTCAAAGAAGATCAAGCTCAATCTTTGGTCTAAGTATGTGCTTCTAAAGACCAAGATCTAGAACAAACCAGAGGACATCATTACTAGCATTCTATTGACAACACCTCCAAGGAGTGGTTTCCAACAATTCTCCCATGTTCATAGCATGGCCGACTTGCCGACATCACCGACACAAAAGCAGAAGGTTCTGACTATAGACGCAATATAGGGACGCAATATAGGATAGCAGTGTCCCAGGACATGCATTGAAAGTTTTATAGCACTATGTTGAGAATAGAGGACGATTCAACTAGACATTAGGTCCAAGAATTAACTGAAGACAAGACGGCTAGTCATGAGTACATGCTAAAGCAGGCCGACCTACAAAAGAAGCTACTTGCTACATAGTTAGAGCTCGAGGAGGTCAAGAGAGAGTATGCACAATACCGAACCATGCAGGAGAAAAACGCCTCCAAGGTCACTGCACAGGTACGAGCCCAGAAAGAATGCTTACCTACTGTCATGAATTGCTTGGAAGAAATGAAGAAATAATTTTTCCTACAGTTGGATTGAATGGGTGCTTCCCATCTTGATTTAAAGATTGAAAACTTGTTACTCAAATAATAGATTAATGCTTTAGAAGAAGTTCACTAGAAACTTAGGGAAATGGCAAAGGAGATTGATGGTATTTTCCTAAGTTCCTTTGATCTAACAGAAATGAAGATGCAGCTAGTCCAAGCATCATAAGAATTGTGGATAAATCTTAAGAACCGCTTGTTTGTCATTGCACAACAACCATATGAGACATTTGCCTCTGTTGCCTATGCCTATGAGATTATGGCCCAAGAATTGGAAGCCCTTAGAGCTACAACCAAGAATGCTAAATAGAATAAGATGCAAGTAGATGGTCACACAGAGATTTTAGAGCTGCCAACAGAGGTGGGGAAATCAGATGGAACAAAGAAAGGCTAGTCTACACTATTGTCTACTAAATATGCTCCTTTGAAGGATGACAAATATCAGGATATAGAGTTCATTGCTCTCCCCTACCAAGCCTTAGCCCCTACTATAGGTTTTGAAGAGCCAGAGACCAAAAGGCAAGAGGAACCAAAGTTGCATGATAGCTACAAGGAAAACAAAGAGGAAGAAGATCCCATTGCTGCCAAGGCAATAGTCATTAATCTAAACTCAACACATACTATCAAGGTCCACCTGATGGACTATTTCTAGTAAGGGTTCATGTCTCCCACTTTTTGACAATATGTTTTCCACTAGGAGTGGCAGGTGTTGAGGCTGACCTCTCCACCCACATAGGCTTCACCCCAGGAGCGTTAGTACACCCCTAGCAAAGGGAAGCTACATAAGGAGTAGTGGGATATTTTTGTAGTTGTAGGGCCATTTATAACTGTCCCTATCACCTAGAAGAAGTCGCCTTTTCCACCACATTATGTTTTGGACTATTTGTTGTTTTTGACTATTACTCGATCGAAGTTGGATGATGTTATAAGCTCAACTTCACCTCTTGTATGAGGGTTGTTGTTGTGATCTGTTGGAATACAAACTCTCAGGGGGGTCACTATGTATAAACCCTCTATATCATGTGCGTTCAAGGCCTATATTTGAAATCCCTTATCTATAAAATTTTTCATTAATAAAGTGTACCCCTTTTCTATACAAATCTATATATTTTTTCCAAAACTACTTTAAATAGTCCCTTATGTATATTTATTTCTGTAAATTTTAGAAATAAAAAATATCCTTATGTTGAACTCATGTGATAGGGTTACATATGATGAGTGACCCCCCCGAGTACAAACTACTAATAGCATTTCTACTGTATAAACAACAATCTCAATTCTTTTGATGTTTTGAGTTGTCTTTGCATCTTTTCGACATTAGTCCGATTGAGCTCCAACCCTGGCACTACTATTGCCAGGTGTGAATATGTGTGGTTGTTTTCCATCTTTTTGGAGACAACATCAACAACATATCTGATGGGAACAATACTTTTCACGTGCCTCAGGCTAGTTGGTAATGAGTTGCATGCAAAGTGGCATGCCCATTCCATAAGTACTTGTTCTGATAACATAGCTAGGAGCATATATTTTGACGGATGTGTGTCACATTGAGGCCAAAATGCTATGTAATGCTTGATCAACTATGCAAGGTGTGGATATGTGTGGTTGTTTTCCATCTTTTTGGAGACACCATCAACAGCATATCCGATGGGAACAATACTTTTCACATGCCTCAAACTAGTTGGTAATGAGTTGCATGCAAAGTGGTGCACCCATTCCATAAATACTTGTTTTGATAACATAGTTAGGAGCATATATTTTGACGGATGTTTGTCACACTAAGGCCAAAACGGTATGTAATGCTTGATCGACTATGCAAAGCACATCGAATGGTCACAATACTTTCCACCTATGTCAAACAACTTGGTATTGATTCGCATGCAATGTGGCATGCCCATCTCATAATTACTTGTTCAAATAACACACTTGGAAGCGCTTTTTTGACAGTTGTGCATAACACTAGGGGAAAAACATTGTATAATGCATGATCAACCATGCAAAGCACATCTGATGGGCACAATAATTTGCACGCACCTCAACCTAGTATTAATTGAATTTTGTGCAAATTGTAACCCCCATCTTATAAGTACTTGTTTAAATAATACACCTAGGACCGTGTTTTTTTATGGTTGTGCATGACACTAAAGCAAAAATGATGTTTAATGCTTGATCGATTATGAAATCATATCCGATTCATGCACCTCTACCTAGGTGGTATTGACTTGCATGCAAAGTGGCGTGCCCATCTTGTAAGTACTTGTTTGGATAACATGCCTAGGAGTGTGTGTTTTGACGGATGTACATCACACGAAGGCGAAAACGGTGTTTAATGCTTGATTGACAATGCAAAGCATATATGATGCACAAATAATTTGCACGTACCTCAAAATAGGTGGTATTGATTTGCATGCAAAGTGGTGTGCCCATCCCATAAGTACTTGTTCAGATAATAGACCTGGAAGCACTTTTTTGACGGTTGTACATAACACTAGGGGAAAAACGATGTATAATGCATGATTGACCATGAAAATCATGTCTGATAGGAAAAATACTTTGCACGCACCTCAAACTATGATAAATTGATTTAGGTGCAAAGTGGCTTCCCTATCCGATAAGTACTTGTTCGAATAACACACTTAGGACCATGTTTCTTGATGGTTGTGCATGACATTAAGGCAAAAATGGTGGTTAAGGCTTGACAACATTGCAAAGCATATCTGATGGGCAAAAGACTTTGTACGTGCCTCAATTCAGGTGGTATTGACTTGCATGCAAAGTGGCACACCCATCCCATAAGTACTTGTGGGGATAACACACCAGGGAGTGTGTTTTTCAACGGTGGTGCATAACACTAGGAGGGAAACAGTGTATAATGTGTGATAGACCATGCAAAGCATATCCTATGGGCACAATACTTTTTTCCCACGTCAACCTAGGTGGTATCGACTTGTGTGCAAAGTGGTGCCCCCATCCGATAAGTATTTGTTTGAATAACACACCTAGGACCATGTTTTTGGACGGTTGTGCATGACAATGAGGCAAAAATAGTGTTTAATGCTTGATCGACCATGGAAAGCATATCCAATAGGCACAATACTTTTCATGTGCCTTAACCTAGGTGATATTGAGCTGCATGAATAGTTATGCACCCGTACGATAAGCACTTGTTCGGACAACACACCTAAGAGCATGTTTGTTGTAGATGTGCATCACACTGAGGAGAAAATGGTGTTTAATGCTTGATCAACAATGCAAAGCATATTTGATGGGCAAAATACTTTGTACAAAGATCAGCTGAGGTGTTATTAACTTGTATGCACAGTACTACACCCATCCCATAAGTACTTGTTAGGATAACACACCTGGGAGCACATTTTATGATGGTTGTGCATAAGACTAGGAGGAAAACGGTGTATAATGCGTGATTGACCCTACATAGCATGTTTGATGGGCACCACACTTTTCATGCCCATTAAACTTGGTGGTATTGACTTGTGTGCAAAATGGTGCCCCCATCCAATAAGTACTTGCTCGAATGACACACCTAGCACTATGTTTTTTGATGGTTGTGCATGACACTAAGGCAAAAAGGGTGTTTAGTGCTTGATCAACCATGCAAAGCATATCTGATGGCCCCAATACTTTTCACACGCATCAAACTAGGTGGTATTGACTTGCATACAAAGTGGCACACCCATCTGATAAGTACTTATTTGAATGGCCCCAATGCTTTTCACATAGCATATCCGATGGGCACAATACTTTGCTGGCACCTCAAACTTGGTGGTATTGACTTGTGTGCAAAGTGGCACCCCCATCTGATAAGTCCTTAAATAAGTACTTATTCGAATAACACACCTAGGACCGTGTTTTTTGACAGTTGTGCATGACACTCACGCAAAAACGGTGTTTAATGCTTGATTGACCATGCAAAGCATATCAGATGGGCACAATACTTAGCACACACCTCAATTTAGATTGTATGGAGTTGCATGCAAAGTGGTGCGCTCATATGATAAGTACTTGTTTGGATAATGTGCCTAGGAGTGTGCTTTTTTATGGATGTGCATCACACTGAGGAAAAAATGGTGTTTGATGCTTGATCGACAATGCAAATCATATTCAAGGGGTACAATAATTTTCACACACCTCAAAATAGGTGGTATTGACTAGCATGCAAAGTGGTGCTCCCATCTCATAAGTACTTGTCTGGATAACACACCTGGGAGTGCATTTTTTAATAGTTGTGCATAACACTAGGGGGAAAACGGTGTATAATGTGTGATCAACCATGCAAATTATATCCGATGGACACAATAATTTTCATGTGTCTCAACCTAGGTGAAATTGACTTGCATGCAAAGTGGTGCTCTAATCTGATAAGTACTTGTTTGAATAACACACCTAGGACTATGTTTTTTTATGGTTGTGCATGATAATATTAAGGCAAAAACGGTGTTTAATGCTCAATTGACAATGCAATGCATATCCGATGGTCAAAATAATTTTCATGCACCTCAAACCATGTGGTACTGACTTGCATCTTAAGTGGTTTGCCCATCCCATAAGTACTTGTTTGGATAACACACCTGGTAGTGCGTTTTTCGACGATGGTACATGTGCATGAGATTGAGGAAAAAACGGTGTTTAATGCTTAATCAACCACAAAAAGCATATACGATTGGCACAATACTTTGCACATACCTATAGTTAGATGGTATTGAGTTGCATGCAAAGTGGTGCACCTATCCGATAAGTACTTGTTCAGATAACACACCTAGGAGCATGTTTTTTGATGGATGTGCATCACACTAAGGCAAAAACGGTGTTTAATGCAAATCATATGGGATTGGTGCACCACCTTGCATGCATGTGAAACTAGGTGGTATTGAATTGCATGAAAATTGGTGCACCCATCCCATAAGTACTTTTTTTGGATAACACACCTATGAGCGCATTTTTTCACAGTTGTGCATAACACTAGGGGGAAAACGGTGTATAATGCATGATCGACCATGCAAACCATATCCAATGGATGCAATACTTTGCACATGTCTCAAAATAGGTCAATTTTACTTAATGCAAAGTCATGCCCCCATTTGATAAGTACTGCCTCGAATAACATACCTAGGACCATGTTTTTTTATGGTTGTGCAAACGGTATTTAATGCTTTATCGACAATGAAAATCATATCTGATGGGCACAATAATTTTCATGCACCTAAAAGTGGATGGGATTGACTTGCACACAAAGTGGTGCACCTATCCCATAAGGATTTTTTTGGATAACACACCTTGGAGGGTATTTTTTGATAGTAGTGCATAACACTAGGGAAAAAACAATGTATAATTCGTGATCAACCATGCAAAGCATATCCGATGGGAACAATACCTTGCCCTTCCTCAATGTATGTTGTCTTCACTTTTGTGCAAATTGGTTCCCCCATCTGATAAGCACTTGTTTGAATAACGCACATAGGATTGTGTTTTTTATGGTTGTGCATGACACTAAGGCAGAAACGGTGTTTAATGCTTGATCAACCATGAAAAGAAAATTTTATGGGCATAAAATTATGCATGTGCCTCAAACTAGGTGGTATTGAGTTGCATGCAAAGTGGCATGCATAGTCGATAAGTACTTGTTGGGATAAGACACCTAGGAGCATGTTTTTTGACAAATGTGCATCACACAAAGGCTGAAATGGTGTTTAATGCTTGATCGACAATGCAAAGCATATTTGATGGGCAAAAAGAATTGCACATGCCTCAACCTAGATGGTATTGACTTTCATGCAATGTGATGCACCCATCCCATAAGTACTTGTTTGGATAACACACCTAGGAGCGCGTTTTTTGACGGTTGTGCATAACACTAGGAAGAAAATGGTGTATAATGTGTGATGGACCATGCAAAGTATATATGATGGGCACAATACTTTGCATGCACCTCAAACTAGGTGGTATTGACTTACATGAAGAGTGGCGCCCCCATCCAATAAGTACTTGTTCGAATTACACACCTAGGACCATGTTTTTTTATGGTTGTGCATGACACTAAGGCCAAAAGGGTGTTTAATGCTTGATCGACCATGGAAAGAATATCAAATGGGAACACTACTTTGCAAGTGACTCAAACTAGGTGGTATTGAGTTGCATGCAAAGTTGTCTGCAATACGATAAGTACTTGTTTGGATAACACACCTAGGAGCATGTTTTTTGATAGATGTGCATCACATTGAGGCAAAAACAATGTTTCATGCTTGATCGACCATGAACAACATTTTTGATGGACATAATACTTTGCATGGGACTCAACCTAGGTGATTTTGAGTTACATGCAAAGTTACCCACCCATCCGATGAGTACTTATTGGAGCATGTTTTTTGACGGATGTGCATCACACTGAGACCAAAATGATGTTTAATGTTGGACTGACAATCCAAAGCATATGGGATGGGCAAAATACTTTGCACACACATCAAACTATGTGTTATTGAATTTCATGCAAAGTAGTGCACCCATCCTATAAGTACTTCTTAGGTAACACACCTAGGAGCACGTTTTTTGATGGTGGTGCATAACACTAGGGGAAAAACAGAGTATAATGTGTGATCGACATTGCAAAGCATATCTGACCAGCAAGATACTTTTCATACACATGAAACTAAGTGTTATTGAGGCCTGTGAAAAGTGGAGAACCCATCCAATAAGTACTTGTTCGGATAACAGACCTAGGAGTGTGTTTTTTTACGATTGTGCATGACACTGGGTGAAAAACGGTGTTTAATGCATGATCGACAAAGAAAAGCATATCTGATGGGAGCAATACCTTGAATGGAACCTCAATATACAGAAGAACCCTATATGTGGGTCTTAACCAAACTCAGCTAACTAAGGTGGCATACTAACTGAGCCATGAACTAGAGTACATAAGGATAGATGTCATCTAGCTATTATTCATGGGCGGTGTACCAACCGCATCTGCAGCTAACAAGTCGGTGACATAAATGCACAACAGTCACCCTAGCATATCACGAGTGGAGCTCAATATCTCAACAGATTTACCATGCAAATCATATCCTATAGACAAGATACTTGCATACAATGCATCATAGGAGGTATTGAATTACATGAAAAGTGGCGCCCCCATCCGATAACTACTTCATCAAATAACATGGCTAGGATCGTGTTTTTTGACAGTTATGCATGACACTAAGGAAAAAATGGTGTTTAATGCTTGATCAACCATGGAAAGCATATCTGATGGTTAAAATACTTTGCAGCACCTCAACCTAGGTGGTATTGAGTTTTATGCAAAGTGGTGCGCCCATCCAATTAGTACTTGCTCGGATAACATAACTAGGAGTGTGTTTTTTGATGCGTGTTCATCACACCAACACAAAAATGGTATTTAATGTTTGATCAAGAATGAAAAGAATATCCGATGGGCACAATACTTTTCATGTACCTTAACCTATGTGTTATTGACTTGAATTCAAAGTGGCTTGCCCATCCCATAACTACTTGCTTGCAAAATACACCTGGGAGCGCGTTTTTTGACGGTTGTGCATAACACTAGGGGGGAAACGGTGTATAATGCGTCAAAGTGGTCTTGACTTGTGTGCAAAGTGACACCCCCATCCGAAAAGTACTTGTTTGAATAACACACCTCTGACCATGTTTTTTGATGGTTATGCATCTTATCAAGGCAAAAAAGGTATTTAATGCTTGAGCTCTCCCTAATGACTCGACTTGCCTCAACAGCACCATCTCCTTGACTCTAAACCTTTTGCGACACCTTTTCCTGGCCTTGGGACCAATTCGATTGGAGCTGCTAGGGTACAAGATCACCCGCCTCTCCCTTGCCGTTTGCGATCTGGGTTGTTGATCCAAGTTGGATGGCTTGCACGAGCAGTATCTACCCGTTGAAACCTTCGAGATTGTCACCCGCATGCTGCACCATGGAGAAGCTCGGCTGTCCCAGGTTCTTGGGTGGAACCTTGTCGACGTCTGGTGCCCTCAATATGCCTAGCAAATATCATTGTTGAGTGCGGGGCCTACGCTAAGTCTTTGCTTCTTCCGATAATCAAAAATTGTATACAAATCTCTACTGCTGCAAAGCTAGTCCTGATGCTTGTACATTGGCATCGTCTTCTCCTCCCTCATCTTCTTCAAGTTTTGGTTGACCAGCACAGATCTAAAATTCCATCCAAATCACAGATTTAGTCAACCAACGTAGCATCTTGCTAATCCTTTTACTGCAGACGAAATAACTTCTAAATCCAGTATATCAGCAAGGACGCCAGCAGCGGTTGTGTCATTACCTGCTCCAGTTCCTTCAATAACAAATGGAGACACCTTGTAACATCGGCTGTACACCTCCACCTTTAACAATCAGGAAAGTAAATAGTTCTAGGTAAATATTCGTTCAAGGTAGTTCTTGAAAGGCACCCTATACTATTTTTTAAAAGACTTCCCGAAAAGCTCAATTAAACTGATAGGTAAGTACATAGTTGGCATCAGTACTCTTTCACAAAAATAATTGAAAGTGAATCTAGAACATTGCTATGTTCAAGATGTTTCATTAGTCCAAAACACATGAGTAGCTCCCATCGGCAGCCAATTAGTGGAAGGGCTTCAAGATGAAAGCTGCAAAAGGCCTGCTACCCTACATATGAGGCAAGGGGATTTATAGGATATCTTCAGGCTAGGAGCATGTAAATAGTAATCATAGGTTGGGTTTGTACGCAAGAGCGACCAAATTGTGTCTCTGTGCATCACATTGAGGAAAAAACGGTGTTTGATCGACAATGCAAAGAATTTCCCATGGGTATAATACTTTGCAAAGAATTTCCCATGGGTGCTTGATCGACAATGCAAAGAATTTCCCATGGGTATAATACTTTGCATGCCCATCAACCTAGGTGATATTGGCTTGTATGCAAAGTGGTGCTCCCATCCCATAAGTACCTAGGAGCGCATTTTTTTATGATTGTGCATAGCACTAGGGGGTAAATGGTGTATAATGCATGATCTACCATGCAAAGCATATCCCCCGATGGACAAAATAATTATCACATGCCTTAACATACGTCGTATTTACTTGTGTGCAAAATTGTGCCACCATCTGATAAGGACTTGTTTGAGTAACAGACCTAGAACTGTGTTTTTTGATGGCTGTGCATGACACTAAGGCAAAAACAGAGTTTAATGCTTGATTGACCATGCAAAGCATATCGAATGGGCACAATAATTTGCACGAACATAAACCTAGATGGTATTGAGTTGCATGAAAAGTGGCACACCCATCCGATAAGTACTTGTTTGGATAACACACCTGGGAGCATGTTTTTGACAGATGTGCATCACACGATTGTAAAAACGGTGTTTAATGCTTAATCAACCATGGAAAGCATATCTGATGGGTGCAATAGTTTTCATACTCCCCAACATAGGTGGTATTGATTTATGAAAAGTGGAGCACCCATCTGATAAGTACTTGTTTGGATAACACACCTATGAGCTTGTTTTTTGACGGATGTGCATGACACTTAGGCAAAAATGGTGATTAATGCTTGATCGACAATCCAAAGCATATAGGATGAGCACTATACTATGAAAGCACATCAATCTAGGTGGTACTAAATTTCATGCAAAGTGGCCCTCCCATCCCGTAAGTACTTGTTTCATTAACACACTTAGGAGCACGCCATCTATTGACATCATCATCTGTGCAACCTCAGCTGTCCAATCAACACTAACCTTTGCAGGCACACACCATGCTCCACGGTCACTGCATGTGACCACTCCTGCCATAGCACAGGGCTTCACTGGCACACCTCTTGCTTAGCATAGTGCCAGATCATCATTGCATGTGACTCATAGTGACACATCATCATTGAGCACCATTTGCACTCCTTGTGCCCCTCCACCTAGATCAAGTCGTATCTCTTGATCCAGGAAGAATTTGAGGGCGTTCCAAAAAGGAAAGTCGCTCGCCTTTTTGTGCTCTATGCACTTGTCACATCACGCACACATTTCAAAGCAAGTTACACTCACATTTGAGCCTCGCCAACAAAACCACTTCCTTCACACACATTTGCCTCTACATCGATGCATCTGACCCAGCACTTTAAAAAAACAAAAGAAAAGGAATTATTTGCTGTTCTTTCATCGATCAATGGTTGGTATAGATCTAGAGTAGAGTAGACTAGATCGCCATAGAGGGGACGCTTTGAATTTCCCCAAGTTACCAATCTAAGCCATGCTTGAAATTCTCGACTAGTACCTACTCGGAGTCAATCCATACACTCACATGTGCAGTTGAAGGTTTCTTACCAGAAAAGGCCTGCAGTAGTGGAGTCATCCCATTCACAACTTTCGTGTAGCTACGATTCAGAATGTAAATAGCAGTGTTACATGCTTCAACCTAGAAAGACTTTGGCAAATCTTTCCCTTTCATCATACTCCTACCCATTTCATGGATGACACGCATCTTGCATTTTGCTACTCCATTTTGCTGTGATGTATGTGGCGGGGGTTTTTGCCTCTTGATCCCGTGACTTTTGCAGTAACTCTCGAATTTACTTGATGTGTGAACTCTCCACCTCTGTCTGATCTCAATTTCTTCACCTTCTTCCCTGTTTCTTTTTCGAACATTACGTGCCATTCGTTGAACTTACTAAAAGCCTCATCTTTAGTCTTCAGGAAGTATATCCATATCCTTCTACTGTAGTCGTCGATCAATGTCATGAAGTAGTAGGAACCACCCAAAGCTTCCGTCTCCATCTTTCTGCAGAGGTCCATGTGAATGAGCTCTAGAGGAGCCTTTGCCCTGCTCGCCTCTTTAGGAAAGGGCTGTCGATGCTGCTTGCCCATCATGCAAGCTTCACATACATCAGGCAGATTTGAAATTTCTGGTAGGTCTGCAATCATTCCACTTTTATGCATCTCCTTCAAAGAACTAAGGTTTACATGACCAAACCTCTCATGCCACAGCTTAGTGTTCTTCACATTGGCTTGAGCACTGAAAGTTGAGAGTTCGTAGATGTTGTTGCGCCATGTACCTTTACCAATGACCTTTCCTTGAAGATCCAGTATCTGTGCACCATTCTTATCGAATTGAACTTTGAGGTCCCGATCCGTGATCGCAGAAATGGACAACAAGTTTCTCTTGATATCTGGCACATAAAGAACATCAGACAACTATTTTACAACTCCATCTGACTTGAGAGCAATCATACCTTTTCCTTTTGCTGGACATTTTGTATCATTGCCAACTACTACTAGGATGTCATTCCCTACCGGCTGTAGAGAGGTATACCAATCCTTCCGACTAGTCATGTGGCATGATTCACCACTGTCAATGATCCAAGGTCCATCCGTAGGTACATGAATTGCCTCCGTGCAAATCTCCTCAATTGCTACGAACAGCTCTACTGGTGCTGCCTGCGCGCTGTTGCTGGATGCTTTCTTTACTCCGTTCTTCTCATCTACAATCTTCTTTCGGCACTCATTCTGCTTGTGCCCTGCCTTGTTGCAATAGAAGCACTTGATCTTCTTCTTTCTCTTTTTATCATCAGAAGAATATGGGTTACTAGAGTCCTTACCTTTACCTTTATTTGATCCAGTGTAGAAATCCGAATCTTCTCTAGTCCTCGTCTTTTGACGCATCTCCTCCTCCAGAAGCATCGCGCTGAAATCCTCAAAGTTGAGGGCCAGATTTTTGTTCTACGTATTTAGCGTCGTAACAAGACCATCGTACTTTGGTGGGAGAAGCCGTGTACACCTTCGTGTTAGATTCTCGCTAGTGATGGTGATGCCAATCAGAATCATCTGATCGCGCAAATTCTTCACCCTGGTGATAAACTTCTCTACCACTTCAGACAGATAATTTCTCATTCGCGAGTTGAGTCTCCAGATTCTGAATCCGTGTCTGATTCGTGGTCTCGTACTAATTTTTCAATACCATCCATGCCTCCTCCGCTATGGTGACATGTTGAATTAACGCCATGACAGAATCACTTACAATGTAGACAATAGAACACAATGCATCTGCATTTCTTCTTGTCCATGCGAGAATCTCATCCGCAGTTGGTACTATCTGTTGTCCTACATTGGCTGGATCTGGTCTCGCAACTGGCCTCACGTCCACCCCGATAGTAGTGTCCCAAAGCTCATATGCGCTTAGGATGGTCTTCATCTTGAACTTCTAGAGTGGATATCTAGAGCCATCCAACTTTTCGCTTTCATCGAACGGTGGGATTCGCAGTCTTGCGGGCTGGGCCATCTCTCACAATCTGCTTGCAAACAAAAAGACACTACCAAATCTTCTTGCTAGAGTCCACCAGGCTCTGATACCATGTAAGAAAACAATACAATGTCTGTGCTCAACATCGAGGCCAGAAAGGATGGGGTCGAGAGTAGCTGGGGTGGAGAAGACAATGAGGCAGCTCCCCATGCCAGGAAGGATGCAGAGAGCAACCCACCGTGGAGCAAGTTAGAGCCACCATGGTTGAGAAATTTGTAGCAGCCGCAGTGAGGGTTGTTTTTATGAAACACTATTGGAATTCCAAAGAGCAACCTACAATACCCTACAAGAAGATCATGATAGATGTTTGCACAATCTTTCCATGGCTTTTGACAGTTATGAAAAGCAGTTCGTCACCCTGCAAGATTCCCAAACTAGAGTGGAAGACTTGGAAACCGCAGATGAAGGAGTTTTTTAGGAATTTACAAAAGTTCAACAGATGCTGAGGGATTCTGATGCAGTTGTTGCACAGAGTGAGCGAAAAGTGGAGGAGATGAAGGAGAACATTTGCAGCCTTAGGATGAGGGAGGAAGGAATCAAGAAGCAACTTCATCATGTACAGAGAAAGACTGTGGTATTGATAGCCACAATAGTTGAATCGGATGCCTATCCTACTATGCAATAGGGTCCAAAATGCATGGTCTGCCATACCCCCATCATAGATGACTACTGTATGTGATGGCCTGCATGCTACCACCCTGTGCACATTTTTTGCTTTGGTGTGTGGGTGCATACAAAATTGCTATGTAGAGAATACCATTTGCCATTGCCCAAGTCATGGACAAATCAAATGTGCCTGCTTGCTACAGCTATCTACGACGAGAAAGTAGATGCTACAGCTCAATTTCCATTTGGGCAAAAGATCTAAAAGACAAGGAGCTCAAATTGAAGAAGGCCAAGACCAAAAACCTGATTGCGACGAGAAGGATCCTGAAGGGAGGAACCAGCCTCCTTCTAGAAAGGAGCAAAAAGGGCCAAGCCTACAACCAGGAAGCTCAAATCAAGGAAAGAGGAAGCGGCATGAAGGGAAGGAGTCTTTGAGATTGTAATCTATGTAATCTGTGTGTAATCTATTGAATTGTTAATCTTCTCCAGAGTTTACTTGGGCAATGTTTTCTCAACTAAGTGACTAGATAGTGTCGTTTGATCCACGCCAACACGGTGATAATAATGAGACGAAAGATTTTGATTTGACACAGGGCACTATCATTGTGCAACAAATTTTAGGATAGCACGGCAGTAGTGTAAGGATAGCACGGTAGTAGTACAAGATAAGTTATCGCTAATGTGGTGGTTGGTTGCACTAGAATATGAACATCCCCACTAGTGTGGTGGTTTGCTTCTATTATTACAATATGAATGGATTCGTTATGGGAAACCAGCACCGTGGTTGTTGGGATATACTAAAAGCAAGCGTCGGATGAAATCTGATGGTTAATGAAACGATAAATAGTCTAAAGGGCACTGTTTTAATATAGCACTATGCAACAAATTTTAGGATAGCATGGCAGTAGTGTAAGGATAGCACGGTAGTAGTGCAAGATAAGTTATCGCCAACACGATGGTTGGTTTACACTAGGATACAAACAGCCACCAACGTGGTGGTTTGCTTCTATTATTACAAGATGAATGGATTTGTAGGATTTGTGGATTCGTTATGGGAAACTAGCACGGTGGTTGTTGGGATATACTAAAAACAAGCATGGGTTTTACCATTTGGGATTTACAAAAACAATTTTATAAAACTAGCATGGTGGTTGTTTGGGATATAAGAAGCAGTCTCAATACAAATTCCATTTTGTAGGACAAGTGGACATATTGTTTCCGTGCAATGAGACTACATACATTTTCTTAATACTATCTCAGTCATCATCATCCACCGCCGCTCCAAGACACCCAAAGATGTGCTCATGCATGTCTAAATCCAATTTGAAGACACTCTTTCCCTTTTTTCGTTATGGTACATGTTGCATCTGGAACTTAATAGCTCTTACTAGATGAGAGTACACACATGTTTGTGGGCTCTTATGTAGCAATTCATAATTGCAGCCTCTCTTGGATGTTTTTTTGTACAAAAAAGCTTCGACTACTACATCCCACATCTCATAGGTTGTTCTTAAATGTTTCCTCAACCTTATACTTAGGTTTTTGCACTGCAACAGAAAGTATGGGTCATCTTCCTTGTTATCCCCAAAATTTGCAACTATAAAGTTATCCCCCTCTTCCAGAAAATTAGTGAGATCATCGAAACTCTCCCCAAAGTGGGGTGAGTCGTTTGTCTCTCCATTTTTTGTGACTCCATCTCAACAATCAGGAAAAACTTGAACTCGATCCCATGTCTTCGCAGTTGCAATGTTCTCACAATCATCATGATCCCCTATGATGCACGCATTGTAGAAACAAGAAAGTTTTCTCGTTTTAATCAATTGGTTGTTTGAAAAGCCCCATATGCTGTGCAGACCATGAACTCCTTTAATTTTCTTGCAATTGTGCCAGCCTCTCCTTTGCACTTCATCCACTTTCATGTCATGGAACACTCTACATACTATGGTATTCTTAAGGCTTTGTTTATTGTATGTTGAATGTGCTCCTATGGAGAGGTTGGATGTTACAGCATCATGGGCATCATTGAGGTTTTCTTGAGGGCATGCTAATTGGTGTTTAAACAGAGCTTACTTAATAACAGCACCGCATCCATCATGTTCACCCTTGCCATGGCTAGACCCAAAGAAATTCCACATCATGTCTAGACCTGCTAGGGATTTGAACCTTGAGACGAAGTAGAATCCACATGCTGATTTAAATTGATCTGACCACACCCAATGTTGTTTTATAACTTTTGCATGGGGATTTTTCTTTTTCAACCATTCTCAATGCAATAGAAAAGCATGCTACACAAATAGGGTGTCATGTTCCCTATCATCTGAAATGTAGAAATGGTAAGTGCATTGCACTGACCTAGACTCCTGTGAGTCATCAAGTAGATTGGCATTAGGCATGGAAAAGTCAAGCAAATGACTATACGTGATATGCACAAGAATTGTTATCTGCTCAAGTGTTATACTAGTGAGCACTTTGTATCTCATCTTGTTCTTGAAAAGAATAATTGTTTGCAAAATCTATGATAGATACAATAGTGTCACGGGGAAAATTGGCAAGGCACGTCCTGAACTACTTATCCTACCAGCTAGTTGTGACATCATGAAGCACATATTTTGGGATGGATTGAACCACATCACCTACAAGCTCCCTTGGCCGGGTGCTCTTATATGATAGTAGCCATCTCTTTTTATCAGATCCTTCAACATTGACAAATTTTTCAAATCTCCTCCATTTTAGAGCAACGTGGTTGTCTTCCCTCCTTTCATTTGGATAGAGATTGAATGTCTTCTTCTTCAGCTTTAACTTACAATGCTTGCATGTGCCATGAATGCGTTCAATCATGTGCTGCTCACAATCTCCCTTTGGACAAACCATTGGCTCTCAAAGAGACCTCAAGCTACAAAACCTACCCTCCCTTGCAACACATGATTAGGATCTAGGTGGCCTACAGGTTGCACATTCATTGGGGAGGCATGGGCATCGATTCCCATGGAGCAATGCTCCAAGATGACGAGATCTCAAGTCTTTAATAGCTTGTCAGGCCAGGTCAAAGTCTATGTGTTTTTGCAACAATAATCATTCCCGTCTTTGAGTTTCCTGATGTACCATGGCTTACAATGCTCAAAGCTCCTCTGCCAATTGAAATGTCCAAATTCTAATCCACAAACTTGAGATACAACTCCATCTATGGACCAAACATGCAAGAACAACAAAATAATGAGCCCCGTTTTTGCTACTACTAGATCAATAACTAATGTTTGTTCAACCACGTTGGTTCAGGACAATCACATAAGTAGTGATTGAGCTGAAGCAGCCACAGTTGCATGATGTTCCAACCACTAGGTTGGTTTAGTAAAATAACAATATATTGCTATTAATTTCTACTCAACCATGCCACCAGGCTGGACAACAACTAATGTCTGTTCAATCATGCTGGTTCAGGCCAATCACATCACTAGTGATTGAGTTGAACTAGCCTACAATTGCATCATGTTCCAACCACCAAGCTGGTTTAGGACAATCACATGTAGTCCAAGCCTTATTTAAGAAAAGAAACAAGTAATTGCCCCAAAGCTCAATCACAAATAACCACTGGGTTGCTGGTTTTGTTCTACTGACCTATGATGTATCTAGCATGTGTATGATGTGTTCCTCAAACACCTTTTGTCCCGTTTGCTTCTTATAGATGTCCTTTCTATTTGGAGAGACTCTCTTATTTTCATGCCAAAACGTCATCACTGTAGCAATGACTTACACACTTAGGATGTCTCTTCTTTTCTTGCATTCTGTTGAAGCCCACAAACTTCTCGGATTGGGATGGTTGTGCATTGCTTCTACTCTATGTTCAAGTGCTAGAGCCACCTTGGTCCTTTTGATTGACAACATCTTCAACATTGAGCACCCAAGCCATTTCTCCTTTGTTTTAGGGGACACCAAGATAGCTAATGTCGCCCTCTTTGTAGCTAGTTGATCTAAGCTGTGCAACCCTTATACTTTCTATAGGCCATTTCTTAGGTTAGAGAGCATCGCCTCTTGGGCGTGCATCTCTCGAGGTGTTGGTAGGTTTGTTACTCTATAAACTTTAGGGTGCAGGCTAAAGCTTGTGAAGACTCGAGACTGGTAATCACTTGAATGGCCTGATATTTCTGCCTCAAATGCTCCCAGCAATCGTGACACCATAGCTTGTGTTCTTCGCTCCGATGATAATGATTGAATGCATGCATCTGCAACCGCTTCTTGCTATTGCTTTGCAAGGAGTCTTATTTGTTCTCATTGTTTCTCCCTTCGCAGATGTTGTAAAATTGTCTTTTGTTGTCGATTCAATACCATGCCAGTGCTTTCCTCGACCCACACTCTGTTCCTTGTGCCTTGACCTGGCTTTTTGGCTTTCTTGTCTCACAGCCTCTGTCTACTTCTCTTGTCAGCCATGGAGAGCTACATGTTGCCATTGATGCCATGGCCATGATCACAGTCCAAAATACACACAGAGAAGCTAGTTGGTGACATAAGAAAAGAATAGAAGACAACTTACCTGAAAGAAGACAATGGTAAACCAAAGTCTAGGCAAGGTCATGTCGAGGTACATGCAGATTATAGTGCGGGGAAGGTTCCAAGTACTTAGATCTTTCAATATTTGATGGGCGAGAGGTGTGAAAATTCAAATTTATGGGAATAGAAAATTTTCAGCCGTCAGTTTTTCCCCCTCTGACGATACGTCAGCAAAATTGGATATCCCAAACAAGTGCAATGTGGCCTAAAATGCTTCAAAACACAAATATGCCAAAGGGCATGCTATCGGGTTTGATGCTGTGTATTATTAAATGCAATAACCTTTGGCATGCTTATGAGCCATATAGCAAGCAAGTGAATGGAAAAAGAAACAATTCAAAATTGTAAATAGTGTTGGATTTATTAAATATCTTTGCACATGCACAAATTGCAATTTTCCAACTTCTTCCATTTTAGGGTGAATCTAGATACCAATACCATGTTGAGATATCGAGCTCCACTCGTGATATGCCAAGGTGACCGTTGTGCATTTATGTCACCGACTTGTTACACCGACTTGTTAGCTATAGATGTGGTTGGTACACCACCCATGAATAATAACTAGATGACAGCTATCTTTATGTACTCTAGTTAGTGGCTTAGTTAGTATGCCACCTATTGATATCTAGCATAAATGCATTGTTCATGTTACTGTACAATGAATTAAATTAATGCAAGCCCAAAATATTGTTGCAGGATTTCAAGGTTGTAGAAATGCATAAGGTATGTGAAGCCTGCCAATTTGGAAAACAGGCAAGGAAACCATTTCCTAGACATGTTCAAGAGAGTAAGAGGCCATTGGAATTAATCCACTCTAATGTGTGGACTACTAAAGCTACATCTATTAGAGGCTGTCATTATTTTGTCACTTTTATTGATGACTACAGCAGAAAAGTTTGGGTGTATTTTATGAAAAAAAAAAGTGAAGTGTTTGGGCATTTCAATGCTTTTAAATCTATGGTTGAGAAAGAAACAGGCCTATAAATAAAATGCCTAAGGTCCAGATGGAGCGGGAGAGTACCCCTCAAATGAGTTTGCAAGGTTTCTACAGGAGCATGGCATAAAGTAGCAATATTCATGCAGTCATACCCCACAACAAAATGGACTTGCAGAAAGGAAAAATAGGCATATTGGAGAGGTATCTCATGCCATGCTCAATGAAAAAGACTCGCTAGACTATTATTGGGTTGAAGCAATTGCTACAGTAGTCTACATAATGAACAAGACTCCCACTGCAGTAATACATGGCATGACACCAGAGGAGAGGTATACTGGTAGGAAACCAAATATTTCTCATTTGAAAGTTTTTGGCTGCATTGCCTATGTTCACATGCCAGATGAGATCCAAGTTGGAACCCAAAAGCTGAGAAGTGCATCTTTATTGGCTATTCTCTACAGCACAAAGGGTCAGCACAAAGGGTATAGATGCTATAACCCTTCTACTCGTAAATTTATAGTGAGCAAAGATGTTGTTTTGGATGAGATGAATAGCTGGTATAAACCAGTAAATGTGATTGATGATGTAGATGCACAAAATGGTAATGCTGCACAAAATTCACAGCAACAATCACAAAATATTAGTGGACCTGTAGTATCCTCTAGCAGTGGTTCACATACTTCACCATGGACAGGTAGATTGAGATCAGGAGAATATCCTCAAAGCAATGCAGATAGTGGTATGCAAGTATCACGAAAGGGAAAAGAGAAAGTAGATCAGCCCATGGTTGATGTGAATGCAAGTCACTCTTATGTGGATGGTGAATCCAGTGGCTCAGAACAGAGCCTTGATGATGAGTTGGGTATTCCTTCTATTGTTACACCTGGAGTAAGGAAGACAAGGGATGTTTGAGAGCACTTGGTAGTGAGCCTATTTTGCGCAGGTCTACTAGAGTTAAGTATCCTGTGGATAGGTTGAAATATGATGGATTTACAACCATTCACTATGCCTATATGGTCAAAGTGATACAAGAATAAAAACCCACTTCTTTTGAATGGTCAAAGTGATACAAGAACCAGAACCCACTTCTTTTGAGCAAGCCATGGGAAAAGAAAAATGGGAGAAAGCCATGGATGAAGAAATGGATGCCTTGGAAGCAAATGCTACAAGGGAATTAGTGCCTTTGCCCAAAGACAAGAATGTAATTGGCTGCAAGTGGGTCTATAAGGTGAAGCACAATGCAGATGGTTTTGTGAGCAGATATAAGGCAAGATTAGCTGTCAAGGGGTATGCACAAACATATGGCATTGATTATGAAGAAACATTCGGTCGAGTTGCAAGGATGGCAACCGTAAGAGCAGCCATTGCTATGGCTGCATCAAAGGGATGGTCTTTACATCAGATGGATGTAAAGAATGCCTTCTTGCATGGTGATTTGCAAGAAGAGGTCTATATGGAGCAGCCACCAGGTTATGTTCATGCTATTCATCCTGAGTTTGTTTGCAGGTTGAAGAAAGCCTTGTATGGCTTGAAGCAAGCACCCAGAGCATGGTCTAACAAGATAGGACAGTATCTTGTCACTATCGGCTTTCAGATTTCCACGGTAGATTTCTCACTTTATGTGAGAAAAACAGAGAAAGGGATTATGCTACTTGTCATTTATGTTGATGATTCGATCATCACAGGTGATAGTGATGAAGATATCCTTCATGTAAAAATGCTATTAAAGCAGAAGTTTGAGATGAAGGATTTGGGAGAGTTGCGTTACTTCTTGGGCATTGAGGTGATTAGATCCACAAGTGTGATATGGCCCTTGTAGAGGCAGTATCGATTGGAAATGCTATCCAAATATGGGATGACAGGCTGTAAGCCTATTTCAGTTCCTTTGGAGCACAATGTGAAGTTGAGCGTAGATGCAGGAGAGCTTCTGGAAGACCCTACTATGTATAGACGCATAGTAGGAAGTTCGATTTATATGACTATTACCAGGCTAGATTTGAGCTATGCTATTGGGTTGGTAAGTCAGTTTATGCAGGCTCCAAGGAAACCGCATTTGGATGCGGCTAGATGCATACTAAGGTATGTGAAGTCCACATTGTAGTATGGACTATTTTATGAGACTAGGGTTCAGATATAGTTGCATGGATACACTGATGCTGATTGGGCTGGTAGTATTTCTGATAGACGATCTACTAGTGGATATGTGTTCTCTTTTGGGAGTGCTGCAGTCACTTGGAGCAGCAAGAAACAGCCTACAGTTGCCTTGTCGAGCACAAAGGCTGAGTACAGGAGTGTAGCAATGGCTACATGTGAGGCAGCTTGGTTGCATATGCTACTTTATGATATGCATCAGTCTATAGATGGGCCAGTTGTCATTTATTATGACAACATGAGCAGTATACACTTGGCAAATAACCCAGTCTATCATGCTAGAAAAAGCACATCGAGGTGCATTATCACGATGTGCGGGAGAAGGTTCTAGTAGGTTTTATTGATCTAGTTTATGTCAACACAAAGGATCAGGTAGCTGACATATTCATGAAGGCATTGGATGCAAAGAAGCTGCGCAAGTTCAGAGACCTGCTTGGTGTGCAAGAATTGGGATTGAGCTCGAGGGGGAGTGTTGAGATATCAAGCTCCACTCGTGATATGCCAGGGTGACCATTGTGCATTGATGTCACCGACTTGTTAGCTGCAGATGCGGTCAATACACCGCCTATAAATAATAGCTAGATGACAGCTATCTTTATGTACTCTAGTTAGTGGCTCAGTTAGTAAACCACCTGGGTTAGCTGAGTTCAGTTTGAGACCCACATATATGGTTTACCTATTCCTTTTTACTAAGAGAGAGTTCTTTTGGCTTTCACAACTCAGAAGAGGAAAACTGTTTTCAGCCTCCACCTTTGTGTTTATTCCCCCATTGTGCATGTGAGAAAGCTACAAGTGATACTCCTTACTTCTCTCCCACTCTCTTCACATACCAACACCTATCAATGTCTTAAGACCACCATGCACTAGTCCCAATAGTTTGGATTCCAAATTTTCAATCCGCTTTGGTTTTCAACAAATCAAAAGAAAGTTATGGAGCATCCCCTCAAATGGGTATGCATCACTTTAGCACAACATTGGAGGCCCATTAACTCATGCATAATGATCTCATTTAGGTATGTCTTAGGTTGAGGAGAAGCTCACATAGTGTACTTTAGAATGATTACTTGGTTGCATGTATGTATAGAACAAAATTTTAACGTTTTTGAATAATTTGCTATATGCTATAGTCTTCAGGATGCATGCTTCACATGCAACATAGCACTTATAATGCTTTGATGGTCTCGTTCCAGATCCTTATTCCATAATTTTTTGCTCTCATGTTTAATTTGGAATGTGTACTGCGACTTGAAGACAAAGATTGCCGAATTCCGTTGAGCAATGCATAAGTTATGGGTCATGCAAGATACCCATATATAGAAAAGTCCTTGAACCTCACCGAAAATGGCTACACCCATTAGGGGAGAATTGGGGTCTCCAAAGGGCCCCCAATTATTTTCATGGGGTTAGTGAGGGATTTGAGGTGTCCCAATGGGAATGCTCCTTTTTGTGGGGCAATGCCATGTTGAGGTGACATGTGCATAATAAATGCCAAAGGAAATAGGTGGTTTCAATTGGAAAACCCATGGTTTGTGCTGAAAGAAAACCATGAATTTTGAGGAGAAAACTACCAAGTTGGGGGAGGAAGAAGCATGTGCTTCCACATGTCCTTGAGCACCAAAAATTTGAAATTTACCCTTACAAAGGTCCAAAAAAGATATTTAATGCATGGCAAGAGGCCTTGCAAGTGGGAGGAAGGAGGAAATCCCATGAGAGTGACATGTGGCACTTCGCTTCCCAAAGTAAGAACCAAAACAATGAGCAGCCCCGTGTGACTACCACATGGCACAACCCACCCAAGCCGCCTACAAAAAATTTAATACATGACTGGCACACTTGTAGGGAATGGAACCCACAACCTCCTGTAGATCATTCAAGAGCCTTGACCACTAGGCCACCAAGCCAATGGTGACACTTCTCCCTACCACGTGAGATATAAAATAGCCCTGCTTCTTCATTTGGTGGATCCTTGAGCATAAATGCAAGGCAAAACCATGTAAAGTCTTCTAAAACGACCTTATCATTGTTTATGACCCGTACACGTAGGATTGTATTAGGGAGACTAATATTTTGCTAATCCATTCCTTATGAGGCCCTTTCAAGATCCCAAATCTCCCCTAATGCAAGAAAACATTGACCCACTTATGGAATGTTTGAAGATCCATTCATTGAGCCATTGATAGATGTGAAATGTATTGTGGGAGATGTATTTTATGGAAACATTGCTGGATATACAAATAGCTCAATGTATTGTAAAGAAAGAACAAATGTTATATTTGTATACATCCCTAAGTTACCACCTTGGGCTCAAAATTCACAAGGAGATATGAGTGCCCATGGCTAGATTACTATGCAAACCATAAAGGATGTCTCCTTCCGATATGAGCTACTTTGTGAGTATGAATACTAGTATGGAATTGTTAATGATTGTGTTAAACGATGTGGTGCAAACTTTAGCTGCAAAATTGGCTATGTGTCAATGGTTTTGATTATATTTAGCATAAGAAAGCAATTTTAAAAAAGGTTTTTATCAAGACCATGTCTCTGAGTTTTACGTACCAAATAAAAACTAACAGTTGTTGCAAGTTTAATTTTGTTTTTG
Source organism: Dipteris shenzhenensis (assembly GCF_047967505.1). NCBI lineage: Eukaryota > Viridiplantae > Streptophyta > Polypodiopsida > Gleicheniales > Dipteridaceae > Dipteris > Dipteris shenzhenensis. The sequence goes on along the minus strand of NC_141619.1, from coordinate 53,182,845 downwards.
AACAACACATTTATATAATGGATGTCAAAGCTGAGCTATAAAATTCCTATTGCATATATCAATACTACAATTTAATTTACTCCAATGAATCCTCCTAATGCAACATCTATAAATTGGATTTTGTTTGTGATTTGGATGCATAGGAAACAACAAACATCTTTCTTTCACTAGCAAATCAACAAATGTTTTGACCATGGGGCCATGTTCACATCTATTAAGTCCTTTTGCTATAGCAACATAAGGAAGCTTGTTGCTTGGGTTCTAGAAATTGGGAAAGTATTGTTCATGGTCTAGTCTCCCCCAACATAATTGAAACTTGGGTCCTCAATGGAGCTAATGTTTCAATCAAAAACATCAAAATTTTACTTTTGAAGTGACTATATTTGATTTCGTGGGAATTGGGATTTTCACAAGTTCTCTAATATAGTGTTATGGGCTATTTCCAAGACTTCCACTCTAGGTTGGAAATCTCTCAGGACAATGGATTGCTTTTCAAAACTATCAAAAGCCACAGTAAGCTTGTGAACATCCCTATCGTAATCTTGTTGTAGGGTCTTGTAGCTTACTCTTTGGACTTCCAACAATTTTTCAAAAAAACAACCCTCACCATGGCTGCTACAACTTGCTCCACCATGGCTACTGCAACTTGCTCCATAGTGGCTACCCTCTGCCTCCTTCCTAGCTTGGAGAGCTACCTCATTGTCTTCTCCACCCTGTTTGCTTTCTGCCCCATCGTTCCTAGCCTTGAACCTCTCTCGCAGTTCCTACATTACCTTTCTGGTTTCTGCATTCTCCCTTTTCAGCTCCTCAATCATTTGGTCTTTTTCAATGTTAAATGCATTTTGCATGTTGCAAAGCCGTTTGTAAAGACCCTCCTTTTTGGCTCTCTCATCATCAAGCTCCTTTTGCATCATTGCAAGCTCCTTGTCCATGATGTTCCCATCACTTCTCACTTCTTCGAGTCTATCTTGGAGCTCCTTCATGTGCTTCTCTACTTCTTCTCTTCTATGCCTTTCCATGACCATTTTTGTAGTGGCCTCAACTTGCTCTTGTTCTTGCAAGGCCCTCACTTGTGCCTCCTCTACCTTGGCTTCTGCACCTTCCCTAAAAATTTTCTCAAGTTGCACTGCCTTTGCTACATCGGTGGCTTTCTCTTGTAGAAAAGTCACCTTTTCAGACATCTTCTTATCATCATATTGCCCAAAAATCCCTTTGAGGGTAGATGCCATCAGGTGCATAGCAACTCCAGTGGACTAAGATGACAATTTGCATTTGCCATCCATGCAATTCTTCAAGTTGGTTAACATACTCTTGGAGATCGCCCTTGAGAAAGATACATCACGTCCTTTCAATTGCTCTACTACTGCTTGAACCTGCTAGAACTTCACGGTTCCTCTCATATTAGAAAAGAAGTGAATGGTCTTCTTCAGCACATCTTGGAGGTCTGTTAGCAAGCTAGAAAGCTTGACTCCACCATTTTTACTAATCTGAGCATTGGGGTATACAATGTCTAGAATATCATGTGTCTTCCACTGCTTCTTGAAGAAGTGTGCTTGCAAATTGCCTCCAAAAATTCCTAGAGCATTTTCAATCACGCTTTCAGTGATGATAATCTTCTGACTTTGATAGACTAGTTGCCCCTCCTTCACGTTCACCTCTTGTAACAACCTGGTGAAGTTTTTAAGAGCATCCAAATTGGGCTTTCAAAGATTGAGAGAGGAGCTCCCATATTTCACAATCTAAAGATCAAGGGAGGAGAGGCTCTCACACTATGCTGCAGAGGGGGAGGAAAGATTGTGTGAGGAGCTTTCAAACTGTGCAAGGTCCATTATGAGAGGGGATAGAAGTTGCAAGAAGAGTGTAAGGGAGATAGAAATGGTCGAGAGAGCGATAGAAGATGAAACAATGAAGGAAATGGAATAGTGGAGGCCTGAGTTTGCAGTCCAAGAGGGATAGAAGACAAAATAATTAAGGGAATGGAATAGCGGAGGTTTAAGTTTGTAGCCCAACTACACTATCAAGGTGAGAGCCACCGTGGCGGTTGGCCTGAATTTTGTTTAATTAAAGAAGGAAGTACTACCTTGCATGGTAATGAGTGATTAGAGGTGGTGGCATCTAATATTCCTAGCCACATTTGTGGTGCAGGCTAATACCCACTGGGTTGGCAGTTAATTACCAACCATCATAGTGGCCCACAATTACTCACCTTCTAGTTACCACCACTTGGCTTAAGCATGCATGATCACTATGAGTGCAGTAAAAATTACCAGTCACCAGGCTCGCATGCTCAGTAGAGTACTAGAGTGCATGGTAATGAGTAATTAGAGGTGATTAGGCTTCATGATTTACTTTTGTGGGAATTACTTCCTGGTGGTGGTGGCTCTCATCAGCCACGTTTGTCGTGGCTATGATTCCATCGGGCTGGTAATTAAAATTACCAGCCACCGCAGTGGCCTGCTCACCCACCATCGGGCTTAAGCATGCATGATCACTACGATTGTAGCAAAAATTACCGATCACCAAGCTCGCATGCCCAGTAGAGTACTAGAGTGCATGGTAATGAGCGATTAGAGGTGATTAGGTTTCATAATTTACTTTTGTGGGTTACTACCTGATGGTGGTGGCTCTCATCAGCCATGTCTATTGTGGCTATGATTCCACCGAGCTGGCAGTTAAAATTACCAACCACTGCACTGGCTTGCTCAGCCACCACCGAGATTAAGCATGCATGATAATACAAGTGCATTAAAAATTACCAGTCACACCGGGCTTGCATTCTCAGTAGAGTACTAGAGTGCATGGTAATGAGTGATTAGAGGTGATTAGGCTTCATGGTCTACTTTTGTGGAAATTACTACCTGGTGGTGGTTGCTCTCATCAGCCACGTCTGTCATGGCTACAATTCCACTTGGCTGGCAGTTAAAATTACCAACCACCGCAGTGTCTTGCTCACCCACCATTGGGCTTAAGCATGCATGATCACTATGAGTGCAGTAAAAATTACCAGTCACCTGGCTCACATGCTCGGTAGAGTACTAGAGTGCATGGTAATGAGTGATTAGAGGTGATTAGGCTTCATGATTTACTTTTCTCAGAATTACTGCCCATTGGAGGTGGCTCTCATAAAACTATGTTATGGCTATGATTCCACCGGGCTAGTAGTTAATTACCAGCCACCGGAGTGGCTTGCTCACCCACCACATGGTGTCTGCTTCATGATTACTAGCCCATCTGGGGTGGTGCCTAAGATTCCATTGTGGTGGACTACAACTAATATGGATGGAACCCCGACGAGCTCCAGCCACCATGTTGGCTCAAACTTTATAATATATAAGATCCTTGGCATTTGGCATTTTACTTCATTCATCTCATCTGCCCCTGCTCTACTGCTTTGCTTCACATGCTCTGTCACTTTGCTCCCCATCCTCCAACTCTTTTCTGCCCCTGCTCTACTTTGCTCCACAATCCCTCCTCCAACTCTCGTCACTCATCTTCTCCCCTGCTCATCTACTGCTCACCCACTCATCTTCACCATGCCTACTACCCCCTTTGATGCTCTATGATCCCAATGTTATCTTCCTTCTCATATAAGGTTATTGTGTTGCACTCACTTGGAGTAGAAATGCTAGAACTAGTGGAGACCCTTCATTCCCATGGTCGATTCCCCACATATCTACATGTCACCACCTTAGATGACATGTTCACCTCTGGCCTCTTTATGGTTGTGCTATATGGTTTCCCCCTAGACGTCGATGAAGGTCTCAATATTTTTAGAGCAGAGTACTCTCAACTTGTTGGGGGTCCATAATTTGAGTCTTGGCAATGTGCATGGTCTTTGGCCTCTCCATCGTCTCCTCCTTTGGCTCCCTAAAAAATTTTAATGCAACAAGCTAAACTGACAGAAATATTGAGTTGTACAAATTTCCTCTTACTCAGACAAGGCTCATAATCACTTAGCAATGGCTAGATATAATCTTTTGGCCTCTAAGGCTCTCAATGATCTTTTGGCTCACTAGATGTAATGTTTTGGTCTCTAAGGCTCTCAGCAATTGCTGAGTTTTTATAGCATTTATGTAATAGACTCTTTTTGTTCAAGTTGAGGCTCTCAGTATGCACAGTTTTTAACTTTTATATTTGAATGGTTATGGTCGCTAGCTGTAATCTTTTGACCTTTAAGGCTCTCAGCATTTGTTGACTTTTTATAAATGTAAGATTCTATGTTCAATTTTTGCTTGATATAAGTTGTTAATTTTTATATAACCTATTATTGGATGTAGATGTACATTATAATCTCTTTTGCTCATTTTTCACTTGATGAATTGTACTTTTTCCCTCATTTACACTTACTAAAACAAGGACTAAAGTACCAGTAAAGCTCAACTACAATTTCCTTGGTTTATGACCAAAATAGCGCTAAAATAGCTCCAACGACCCACCGTTGTGGTTGCATGGAGATACATCTAAAAAATACAATTAAACTTTCAAAAAATGAAATTGATGATATGGCCATTGAGGGGTCCCCTCTAGGGGCAAGGGCCATATTGACATGTATTATACAATATCCAGGATGCCACTGGATAGAAATGGCATGTCGATATGGCCCTTGCCCCTAAACGGGACCCCTAAAGGGCCATATCGTCAATTGCATTTTGCTTGGTTGCACACAGAAATATATTTTCCTTGGTACACAAATTTATAACTCCAAGAACCAGTGCGGTGGCTATCATAGATCTCCTTCTGTTTTGCCAGCATGCTAGTCATTATAGACCTCCTCCTGTAATACATAAAAATAGGTAATAGAGCTATACCTCCAAGAACCAGCACGGTGGTCTCTCCAAGACAACCTTGAATTCTAGGCAATGATTGATAGGTCATCACGCCAAAGACTACGTTGAGGCAATGCTTAGAATGATAGATTGTGTCTCATTATTACGTCAAGAACCAGTGCAATGGTCTCTCCAAGCCAACCTTCAATTTTAATGATTTGCATGGGTGCGGTGCACCATGAGAGGTGGCAAAGTTACAACAGAAGGCTATGCGATGGATGATAAGTGGTCAGGTAGCTCAGCAAGCCAAAGACTACACTACGCAAAGTAGTGTAGAGATGCATGATGTAGTGTAGAGCTATGGTGTGTCAAGCTATGCAATGTTTAGTATAAATGGAATGCGTCTCATTATTATGCCAGTGCGCCATCATGATGTCAGGAAAATTTTCGAGGAGAGCACGGTTCCATGAAAAATTCAAATATTCACCAAGGAGCGCATCGCATCATGGCCCCAAAAGTAGTTTCACAATTGGCTACACCCAAGCAAACATTGACTCGATGACCAATCTATCATACCAAATGAGGGGGAGATTGCACTATACCAGAAATATGGAGAGGAGCTAATCCTAGAGGATGGTATGAAGATTAGATGTATAGAACATCGAGAGTGAAAGAAGATGACTTGGAAGAGTTTAATCTAGAAACGGAGGAAGACTTGAAACCGGTCAAGGTGAGTGTATTCGCTATTGGAGCATTTAGAGAAGAATTGGTGGAGTTGTTGCAAGAATATAAGGATATGTTTGCATGGGAATATATGGACATGAGAGGAGTAGATCCACCTCTTTGTGTTCATTGTATTAACCTAAAGAAAGATGCCAAGCCCATAATTTAGAAACGATGTTGGATGAACCCAAATTATGGAAAGAAGGTGAAGAAGGAGATAGATAAGCTGTTGAGGATGGGATTCATTTATTCAAAAGATAAAGTAACCTGGTTATCACCAATTGTCATTGTGCCAAAGAAAAATGGGAAACTATGGATTTGTCTGGACTACAAGAAGCTAAATGCAGCAATGAGATCTCACAGATCCATTTCCTTTTCCTTTCTATGATACAATGCTAGATGTGGTGGTGGGGCATGAAACGTACATTTTTTTAGACATCTTGAGTGGTCCAAATCAGATACAAATGGATAAGGAAGATAAGGATAAAATAACATTTGTCGTAGAATGGGGAGTTTACACTAGCAATGTCATGACATTTGGATTGAAGAACGCACCACCAACATTTGAGTCGTGCATATAGATGGTCTTTGAACCATACTTGACCACATCATAAGTGTGTTCCTAGATGATTTCAGTGTGTTCAAAAGGAAAATTGAGCATCTGGACCAGTTGTAGTGCTGCTTTGAGAAGTGCCAAAGTTTCAAGTTGAACTTGAACCCATCAAAGTGAACATTTGCAGTAAAGAGAGGAGTGTTACTAGGCAACATTATTTTGGAATAAGGTATGGCAATTGATCCCCCAAAAGTGGAAGCCATCCAGAAGTCTAAGGTACCTTGGAATGTTAGGGAATTATAGAGGTTTGTGGGTTAGGTTAAATGGAATAATCAGTTTTTGGGATTCTTGGTCATACGTCTGCTAGTCTCTCAACATTTGTTGTATGTCTGCTAGCCTCTCACCATTTTTGTAGTATTTGTTGTATGTCTACTGGCCTCTCACCAAGCTGACGAAGAAGGACACTCTATTCAATTGGGGTCAGGAACAAGAGAAATAATTTGGATTGTTGAAGAATATCTTGGTAGTTGCCCTAGTACTATAGCCACCACTGGATTGGAGTTTGGACTTCCATGTATTTGTGGACGCATCCAATATTGCTATCAGTGTAGTGTTGATGCAAAAATGATGCACGTGTTGGTATCAACCAGTGTACTACATGATTGGACACTCACCAATGCAAAAAGGAAATATTCCATCACAGAGAGAGAGCAGGCCTTGAAATGACATCAGGAAGGCTGGAAAGAAAGAAAGATGTTGGGCTAGTTCCTTTGCAAAAAGAGTTGAAAAAAGTAGTAGCTAAAGCTACAGACACATGTTGAGCACCAAATATTTCACCCAAACTGATATTTCAAGATCAGTATATATTTTCTTCTTTCAAAACAATCACCAAACGTTTTTTTTAACACAACGTTATCATTACCACACGTCCACCAACTAGGTTTTTAAACAGAGATACATACAAACAGGATCTGCTTGTCTTTTGTAAATAGTTTCAATTTTGCTATAGGATATAATAACAATTGGTCCAAAATATTTTCTTGTAAACCATGTAGGTAGCTATGCCTAGGGATAGTTTGAATCTTAGTACTGTACCAAGCTCTTCACTCTATGTCCAGCATAGTCTTGGATTGATGTGATATTTACATCATGAAGAGGGCTTGTATGGAAAGCATTAAGATTTTTTTATGAAAGAATTTGTGTTGGTTCAAGTCCAAGAATTTTTTTTTAATTATAATCCACCACTAGGTGTGCCATTGATAGGGGATATTATCCGAATAGCATTTTAGATGTATTTAGGCATAATTAAATGCTTACAAATACAAAGGGTCACCACCTATAGGCATTAGGGGAGAATTGGGGTCTCAAAAGGGCCTCATAAGGAATGGATTAAGAAATAGATTAGTCCTAATGAAAGGGCCAAGGTAGGTCCCAAAAAGTCCTAACCCCCCCTCACCTAAGTGGGTTAAGCCCAAAAGTGACCCCACCTCTTACACAACTCTTACTCCTAAGTGGGAACCAAAAATTTCAAAATTCAAAATTTGAATTTTGAATTCCCTCCCTCCTTCTCTCTCCTCCCTCCCTCCCTTCCTCTCCTCCCTCCCCCTCCCTCACTCCCCCTCCTCACTGTCTCCTCCCCCTCCCTCCTCCTCCCCCTCCCTCCCTCCCTCCTCCCCCTCCCCTCTCCTCCCCTCCCCCTCCTCACTCCCTCCTCCCCCTCCTCCATGCCTGCTCCTCCTTCCCTCCCCCTCCCTCCCTCCTCCATGCCTTCTCCTCCTCCCCTCTCCCTCCCTCCTCCTCCACTACTCCTCCTCCTCCCCCCTCGCTCTTGCTCCTCCCTCCTCCCTCCCTCCTCCTCCACGCCTACTCCTCCTCACCCTCCACACTTGTTGGTCTACCCCCCTTTCCTCCTCTTCAACTACTAGCCCTCCCTCCCCCATCCCTCCTCCTCCTCGCCCTCCCTCTTCCTATGTGCTGCTCCTTCAAGCCTGCATCTCCACACCTTCTCCTCCTCTGCACTCCTTTTGTCATGGCACCATTCAAGGATGTCTCCAACAAGTACCAGGTTCACTTAGAGTTGGAGGCTGAATATGCAAGCACACATAGTCTAGGATTGAGGGGAGTTTCCAAAATCCACAGTCTTCGTTCGCAAGGAAAGAAGCATCTCGACCTTTGGGTAGAAGAATCCTTGTATCCTTTAGATCCTGCCAACCAAAAGAGCCCTCCTTTCCATACAATGCATGAGCTAGTTTGGTTTGTTGGAAATGGACATGCAGGGTTGCTTGGTTATTGCAATCGGTTAAACAAGGCTCAATCAATGGCTATGCAAGCAAGCGAGATGCACAGAGCCCAAGTAGAGATGCTAGCACATTTAGGAAATAGCACCATTGTTGCAATGCATAACTCTATGCAAGATCTTCAAAGGAAGAACTAGGGTCTTCACCTAGCTAGTTTATTGAAGTCAAGCGATGTCATTGGGATACTAAGGGATGGACCCAAGACACAAGCACCTACGTGTGCAAGTTGCTGAAGAGGTGATGAAGGACTTCAAGGATATTGTGGATGCAAAGGAGATGCTTGCAGCTTGTGATACTTCTGGTATTATAAGTCATGAAGCTTACACATCTATTTTCAAAATTTTCAAGTCTACTATTTTGGGAAAGTATAAGAAGTCTACAGTGCCCCTACCCACACCTTGGTTTGTGAGACGTGCATGGCGAGAAACAAACCAATGTGTAAGAGATGCTTGGAGGGTACCATTGCATAAGGGGCATGATGACTTGGAAGAGTAAAAAGAAATCTGGCTTGCAAACCTTTGAGATGAATGCTTTCAACAATGTCTACTTAGATGTTGAGAAACTGCAACAACCAATGGTCAAATTCTATGGCATGAGAGAAGATGGTAAGAGGAAATCCATTATAGCATTGCACTTTACTTAGTTCATTTCCTATATCATGTTTATCCTAACGATTTTTCTCTTTTGTTGTACAGATTGCAATGGAAAGCTCACATTTTTCATCAAAATGGATGAAGCTCAATTGGTGAAAGAACACAAGTTAGAGAGAGTTAGCATCTACATTATGAATAAAGCCTTAGCCTTTGTTCAAGGGGACAAAGAAGTAGAGCAAGATTTCTCAGTTCAATCAGAGAAAGATGTATGGTGGCTTGTAGCATTTGAGACTCCGAAAGAGTGCCATGAGACATTGAAGTGGGTTCTAGATAGAACAAGAATCCCATCGATGATCTGAAGACAAATTAACAGTCGATGGTCATGGAACCTTTCAAGTTGAATGGCATCTAGCTAGTGATTTGAAAACCCTCAAGTGCTTGCATGGTTGTGATATAGGGGCAAATGCAATAAACACATGCCTTTATTGCATGTGTTCGCAATGTAAGCAAAAGGCTGGCTTACAATGGGAGAATGGCATTCTATCTTGCAGCCAAATGCAAGCTCCCAATTGCAACAAGAAGGATCCAAAGTGGGATCCCATCTTGCCCATCCCACTTGAGAGAGTACACATATGTACTTTACATGTAGAACTGCGCGTACTCGATAAGTTGTTGTATTTGCATCTTGTTTATGCTTGGAATTTAATTCCACAAGAAGTATCCACGTGGTGCATTGCAAAAACTGAGAAGTTGCTGTCAGAGATGGGATTCCATGGAGGACATGTCAAACTTAAGGAGGATAAGAAAATATATGGGGCACATAGAATCTTCTTGCAAAAGTGTCCATGGGGGGAGGGAAGGTAAGGAGATTCCTATCGAACCACAATCTCGACAAAGACAAACATACATTGTCTCAAAGTAGTTTGGGTAGGGAATACTGGAAAGCATTGTGTGAATGCATGACCAATAAGGCCTCTCATCCTCAAGTAGCAACTTTGAGAGCTAAAGTATGGACAAAGGTAGATGCATTGATAAAATTGCTTCGCCAAGTTCAAATCAATGAGATGTATTATGAAAGGTTCAGGATGGCTATGAAAGAGATTATGCAATTAATGGTGAAATCATGGTAGGAGTTGCACATTATGCATTACATGGTAATCTTGGCACCATCATAATATTTAGCACTTGCTTTATAAACAGTTTTTGTTGCTGAAATGATTCTCATCATGTTTGCAACATATTCTCTATGCACACAGACCATGGTTTGTACAAAATTGGGGTCCTTTGTCCATTTGGAATACACAAGGCATGGAGAAGTCGCACTATAGAGCCAAGGTAGCCTACTTCAAGAACTCAAGGCATGGTGGTGGTGTCACTCGCAGTAATACATTGCATGAGATGTTCGATTGGGTTTTTAGATGTTTACTAAGAAGGACTTTGAAGTCTGAAAAGGCAAAGGTATCAAAACTTGCAAAAGCAATTCAAATTGTATCAAAGAATAGAACGCATAGTGCTTGGAAAGCATCCATAGGGAGTCAAGGAGTCGCACGTTGGTTGCAAGCTACAGTGAGAGAAGGGAGCAGATGGGTCCAACCACCAAGAGAAGCTATGATGTAATTATATACAAATATGAAATAAATATATTGCTTATTTTGACCACAATTTGTGTACTGACTCTTTAATATCTTGCTTATTTTGACCACAATTTTTGTACTCACACGACATTGGGAAAGTGGGGACATGGTGAAGGAGGGGGGAGAGAAGGGAGAGGCATGGGGCAGGGCAAGGGGAGGGGTGGAGTGGTAGCAAGGGTGAGGGGAGGGGGTAGCCCCTTAGCCTCAACCTTAGCTTGACCCTCAACCCTCCCCTCAGCCTTCCCCTCAACCTTCCCCTCAGCCTTCCCCTCCCCATGAGAGCCCTCCCCCGATCGAACAAAATGTGTTTGATAACCTCCCGGACATAGAGAGGCTTCCTAAGGGCCACCAATAGACTATCAAGACGAGCACCATATGCCCTCTCTCGATGATATAGCCCATCGTAGAGATGATCCCTAGGCCCATGAAGAGGGTAAAGCAGATGCCGAGGAAGCCCCATCCCAAAGAAAGACAAAGATCAAGACGTCCGCGAGAGGAGGATTCGGAGGAGGATCAATGCAGACAAGAGTAGTGGAAGAAATTCAAGGCAGACAAGAGGCCATGGGATCATGTTCGGGTACCTCTAAAGCCTCCACCAAGAGTCAGGAAGCCGTACAGAGCAAAGCCAGGAGCATGGGCCCTAAGGGAGATCAGACAAATGCAGAAGACCACCAACAAACTGATCCTGTGTGCTCCCTTCCAACGTGTGGTATAGGAGATAGCACAGGGACACAAGGACGACATGTAATTCAGCACAGGAACTATGGGGGCACTCTAGTAGGCTGCGGAGCAAGTGACCACCGCTCTGTTTGAGGATGCCAACTTGTGTGCCATCTATGCAAAGCGCATCACGGTCATCGACAAGGACATGGTTCTAGCAAAGCGGCTACGAAGTGACCCAAGTTTGAAGCCCTAGATTCTCTTGCAGCCCACTCTTAGGACTTAGACCACCCCCTGCCCTTGAAGGCACTATCTTGTATCAAAGGCCCAAGGGCCGATGTTTTTTAATAAAATATATTGACATTCTCTACACTATCGCATTGTTTTGTATTTTCCATTTCTATGACTGCAGTAATTGATAATTTTAATGTAAATTTTGAATTCTATCAAATCCTGAAGGAATTTCACCATCGTGCAGAAGGGAAAAGTGTCCAACACGTTGCTTGCCAGAATGCCCAAATTCACACCGTGGTAGGTTTTGGGCTTTCTGGGGTCCTGACGATGTCCCAGATACTTTTTCTTTCTACGCGACGATGAAATTCCTTCAAGATTTGACAGAAATGAACTTTCAATACCCAGAATTGGTGAAAATGATACTAAATTGGCTAGAAAGTATTAAATTAACACAATTAGAAAATATATCATCAACGACTTAAACAAAATACAATGGAATTCATGACGAGGAATGATAACTTAAAACAAATAATAAAGACATGTAGTCATGTATCCATTGAAATATCCATTTAAATATATGTTTATATATACAAAAGGCCTCATAGGCTATCTTTCTTCTTGGCTAGTTTGAGTACATCGAGAATAGGAGTCTTTGAATCCCCTAGTGGATTCCTAGATATAAATCTAGCCACAACACCACTAACATCCTCCTCTCCTGCTGCCAAAGAAATAGCCATTGCCCTCAATGCTCTACCATGAATGTTTGATCCAAAGACATTGATAGCAGCCAGGTGGTCTACCAAAATGACTTTGTTGGCATTCCGAGTAATATTGGAGTATTTGATAGCGTGTGACAATGCCTTGCACTTCAACAGCTCCGAAGGACCTCGAGGAGAAAATTTATTGTGAAAGACCACGACATGTAACAAGAATGTTTTGAATTAATATAATCACTCTATTTCTGCCCCCAAAAAAAACAAACATGTAATATAGTAGGTTTGTAGTTTGAGGGTATTGGTCGTATAGATTGTCAACATAAATCTTCTTGTCATTTAATTCTTGTTGCACTGTGTCATAACAAAAAGGATGATATGATTCATCTCAGAATAGGGAACGAATGAGTCAAACATGCTATCACCCCAAGCCTTATTGAGCCCCAATCCTTTGTATGGAACCATGACAAGCTACAAATTCAAAGATGTCGAAAACAAGAAGAGGGATGGAGGCACAAACACCATATAAAGGAGGAGCTCGACCGCCACGATCATAGCATAAGTGATATAGACAACTTCATATGTTAGAAGAGCACTGAGAAGATCTGTGGAGCAAGGGAAGAGAAGCACGAAATGGAGGTTGAAGAGAGAGACAAGAGCTAGTAGGCATGCATCATGTGTAGATGGGCTATGGGCAAAAGTGTGCATGGGAAGGGAACGAGATGTGAGAGGAAGGAATGCGCAAAGGGAGAACTGGAGGACAAAAGTAAGCATGGTGGGGTGTGAAGTGCGGTTTTCTAGGGTCTAGCCTTTTTGGGCTAGGCAATGTATATGAAAAACCATAGTACAGCATGAGGTGAATGGAAACATTTTGTTTTTTATGTGAAGAAAACAAGAGGCACTGCCTCCTAGTATAGTGTTAAGGCAAGCGCTTTTAGATGTAAAAAAGAAAGGAAACGATTTTTTAAAGATGATATGATCTCCATAAATAGCAATTTGAAACATAGAATAGTTAACCTTAAAAACATTTAGACCTAGAAATTCACAAAGGAGTTTCTATAGGACTACCTCTAAGGATTCCATGATCTTATTTTTGTGGCTCCCTGCGACATGGCCGAGGCAGAGGACGAGGGTTTAGTCGTGATCTTGAGACTTCTAAGGAACTTTCTGAGTATTCCTTAGAATCCCCTACCTATCGCAATCCAGCTTATGTTCCATATTGAGGTCCCTCTGCTTTCAGACAAACTCATTCTGTGCATAATCCGCCACCTAATTATCTTCCTCAACCCTTTTGGCGTGTTCCTGTCTCTGCCCTCTCCGCACCAGCTCCTCCTCTACAGCCAGTGACCCCTAACACCCCTCATGTCCATTCCATTCCTTCTTCAAAATCCAATTAATTTTTTTAAAAACTTCACATGGAAATTCACAAAGAAGTTTCAATCCTTCACTCTAAAGGGGCACAACTAATTAACTTGGAGGTCACAAAAACCTGCACTTTTAAAAAAAAAGTAGTTATAAATTGTGTGAAAACACGAAAATTATCTCAAAGCTTGGACGTTTTCTGAAATTTTCCCAAAAATGTTTTCTAAACGAGTAAACGTCGCCGAGTATACCCCAGCTGCCGAGTATACCCCAGCTGCCGAGCACTGCACATAAAGAGGATTCACTTTATACAAGATCGAAGACTTCACACGTGACCGCTTTAAACCGTTCGATCGTGAAATCCGACGGCTTGTCCATCACACACTGGCGTGGGCAATACGTCTGCGAATCTACGGTTCCGGCTTCCTGTCTGGTCTCGTGTTGATCAATCCATTCCATTGCGCGCCATTGCAGGCCTCACAGGGGACAGCTTGGGTTGGACGCACACGCCATAGATTCCTGAACTTGCTGTGCTCACACTATCACTGTACGCACAGTACACGGGTGACGGAAGTGACGGAACACTCTCTGAGTATTGAAATCCACCAGCGGTTACAGACGCGCATTCCGATCGTGATCACATTCACAAGTTCGGGTTCTCCCCTATGAGTCTGTCACGGTCGTCCCGGACTCAGAGAAACCTCTTACAGTCGATCGGTCTCAGTGTTCACATGACGATTTATCCAAACTTGTTTCTGTATCTTTCGCTGCTTCAACGGCACACATGGAGATGAAAAGTTAGACCAATTGTATCACATACATTATACCAAATGTTTTTTAGCATTGACATCCATTGCTTTTGTTTATCGTTCGATAGTGCAGCCGCCATAATCCATTAGCGGCGTCATTTCCCCCGCCTAGTTTAGATATAAACAACCTAAAATAATCCCCCCACCCTCGTCATCTCTCTCTTCGCTTAGCAATCATTATCAATGGAATTTATAGATTGATTATTTGTAGCACAATTTATGGGCTTTCAATCAAAACTTTGCTTTATTCATTGCCGTACTTAAATTCCATAGTATCTTATTTGCAATATATACAATCTCTATCTATTACTAGATGCAAAGAAAAATTAGTGCCTTTGGAAAGGAAAGTTTGTGATTGTGGTGATGAGTCAAATCCTTAATATAGGTCATTACATGCATTGGGAAAGAAAGTTTAAATTTGCGGTGTTGCTTCAAATTCTTTCAAGTCTCAACTTTGTTATTGATTCACAACCAATAAATCAAAACTAATCAAATAAAAGTTTGAAAATGATTAGGGAGGCTTTGAATCACACTGCAACAAGCATTACAGCCTCAGGGGGGTCACTATGTATAAACCCTCTATATCACGTGCGTTCAAGGCATATTTCAAAAATCCCTTATCTGTAAATTTTTTATTAATAAAATGTACCCTTTTTCTATACAAATCTGTAAATTTTTTTGAAAATTGTTTTAAATACTCCCTTATGTAAATTAACTTTTGTTAAATTTAGATATTAAAAACATCCTTCTGTTGAACTCACGTGATAGGGTTACATATAATAAGTGACCCCCCCCGAGATTACAGCTCAATCACGTGATTGTTCTATATCTTAATCAACAAATTGCTACATTGTTGACTATACTCATGATTTTTTACTTGGTATTATTTTGTTATTGATTACTTAATGTATCGATTATGTTATTACACTTAATTTAATTTAACTGATTACTTATATTAATCGATTCTTTTACTTGTTATTATTTTGTTATTGATTAATTAATGTTTCGATTATGCTATTACACTTAATTTAATTGGTTACTATACTTAGGCTAATTGATTGATTGAATACCTACAAATATGCAAGATGGATTCATGAAATCCATTAGAGGAGATTTGTACTGATAAAGGGCCTCTTCTCTAATCTCAAGATAAGGAAACTAGCCAAGAGGAAGGCTTGGGAATTAAAAGAATGGAGGATTCCATATTGACCTCTCTGTTAGAATTATTATTATATTCTAGGCAGTGGCCAATGTAATGTAATAAGTGGGTTAGGGGCACTTTTCCCTCTTAGAGGTTTTTTCCCTAGCCACAGTCTAATCCCTAACTAGGGTTAGTGGATAAGATAGGGTTTTGTCACATAGAAAAAACCCCTCATCTCTCTTTTGTACTCACTACATTTTAGTCCACTATTGAGTAGAGCTACGTTGGCTCACTCTTGCTCACTCTTACATTTGGTATCAGAGTGGGTTCTTTCTGCTCCTGCTCCTGCTACACATTCACCTCTAGCTGTAGCCCATTCTGTACAATCTATACAGATTTCATACCAATTACCTGCTTTGTACCATCGCACTTCAGCGCCGCCATCTGTTTGCTCCGACAGACGTACAATAGTACGGTCCGCAGTACTGTTCTGCTACACTGCATTTCTGTACGATTTCGTAGACATGTGTCAGATCCGTACAGCTACATCGCACATGCGAACTGCATCAGTGTCGTACATCCGTACTGTATTCCATATGCAGTCATTTGTATAGCACGCAACCATTCCATACTAGATCCGTACTCCATATAGAAGGTCATCTGTACAACAGGTCTTGTGGGTTGCACACTGTCCCATTGGTCGTACACAGTTTATACCATTGTACGAAATTTGTACTGACACTTCCATACAAGTTGAAGGTGTTAGTCCTTTTTGGCAGGGTCCATTTGCAGGTTCATTTGTGCATTGTGCCATTGTTTGGCATTTCTTTATAGCAGGTGGAAATTTGGGGCTGTTTGCAGGAGACTTGAAATTTGAGCGACATTTGCTCAATTTCACCCCAAAATTTTGGGCTTTTGGTTGTGAACTGCAATTTCATGCATTTTTGGGGGTTTCCATTAATTTTCCCTCTTTTGGATGCAATTTCCATGAAAAAATTGGTGCTTTTGGCGTTTGGATCCAATTTGACAATTGAAAGACGATTTGGGAGATTTGCAAGCAGTTTTGGACTTAGAGTGAGTCAATTTACAGACTTTGCTACTTTTTACATATTTAATTTGCATATTTTTGGGCATTTTGTAGAGTTTTGTGGTGCATTTCGAGCCTTTGATAGGTTGTGATAGTATTTGTTGCTGTCCAGGGTAGATTTTCTTTGGTAGATTTTACTTGTGCATTTTGCATCCCAAGAAGGGATTTTACTTGTTTAGTTTGCTGTATTTTTTAGTTTATTTGGGAAAAATGGCTTAGAACAACCCCAATGAGGTGTTTGGAGTCCTCACACAGGAGGATAAGTTGGATGGCACCAACTACTCCTTGTGGAGTTTTATGGTTTGCAACATCTTAGTTGGCAGACACGTTTGGGATTATGTCAATGGAGATGAATCAAGGCCAGATTCTATGGCTACAGCTATCACTCCTACAACTGGAGGCAAGGGTAGAGGTCAAAATGCAGCACAAGTAATTGGAGTTGCTGCTCCAGGGGCTCCCACAGCAGAGCATAAAAGATGGGATTCTAGGGATTCATAAGCTCTATTAGCGATTTATCTTTCTATCAAGAGATTCATTATTCCTCACATTCGGTCATGCAAGACCTCAAAGGCAGCTTGGGAGATATTGGAGAATATGTTTGTAGCAAGAAATGATGCCATAGTTTCCTTCCTGAAGCGAGAGCTTTCTCATATGCATATGGATGAGGGAGATTCCATGAATACTCACCTCACAAAGCTTCAGGATTTGAGGGAGCAATTGCTGAATATTGATGATTATCACCACTCTAAATTCTCTTCTTGAGTCCTATCTTGGTTTCCACACCTTGCTGAATTTGTCATTGAGGGGGGGCAGCAATCCTCTCTCTTTTCACGAGTTGGTAGGACTTCTGTTGTAGGAAGGGCAGACATGAAGAAATATGGTAACACGGGATGGCGAGCATGCCATGCTTTCTAAGTACAAACCCAAAGGAAAAGGAAAGCAAAAGCAACATGCCAATCAACCCACACATCAGCAAAAAGCAGCCCTCTTATAAGGCTGACTAGGGTGATGGAAATAAGCCGAAAAAGAAGGGCATTTGTCACTACTACAAGAAGCTAGGTCATTATATTTCTGAATGCAAGAAGCGCATAGCTAAAGAAAAGAAAAGGGATTCAGGTATGGCTGTGTCAAATGCATCAACTCCTCATGCACATGATGATGTTACTTCAGAAGCATGCTATGGTTAATGAATTGCCTCCTTTGGAGTCACCTCCTCATCATGCATGTGAGGGTTGCATCCTTGGCAAGATACATAGATTCCCTTTCAAGAAGGAGGGTGTAGTGAGAGCTATACACAAATTATAGCTAATTCATAGTGATGTCTACAGTCCCATGAGGACACCTACTTTTGGGGGTTATGTCTATTATGTTACATTCATAGATGACTTCACCAATTATACTTGGGTCTAGGTCTTAAGGAAAAATAAGAAGTATTTACACATTTTAGAAACTTTTTGGCTATGGTTGAGAATGAGACAGAACTCAAGGTGTAGGGGAGGTGTAGACACTTCGTACAGATACAGGGGGGGAGCATATGTCTCATGAGTTTGAGGCATTTTTGAAGGAGAATTTTGAGAGACCGGATCTAGCCAATGCAAGACAACAGATAGTACCAACTATGGATGAGATTCTCGCATGGACAAGAAGAAATGCAGATGCGCTATGTTCTATTGTCTGCAGTGTAAGTGATTTTGTCATGGCGTTAATTCAACATGTCACCACAACGGAGGAGGCATGGATGGTCTTGAAAAATCAATACGAGACCACGAATTAGACATGGATTCAGAATCTAGAGACTCAACTCGCGAACGAGAAAGTGTCTAAGTCTGAAACGGCCGAGAAGTTCATCACCAAGGTGAAGAATCTGCACGATCAGATGACTACGATTGGTATCACCATCACCAGCGAGAATCTAGCATGAAGGTGCATACAGATTCTCCCACCAAAGTACGACGGTCTTGTTACAACACTGGATACGCAGAACAAAATTCCACCCCTCAACTTTGAGGATTTCAATGCGATGCTTCTGGAGGAGGAGATGCATCAAAAGATGAGGACTGGAGAAGATTCAGCTTTCTCGGCTAAATCAAAGAAAGGTAAGGGTAAGGACTCTGGTAACCCATCTTCTTCTGATGATAAAAAGAGAAAGAAGAAGATCAAGTGCTTCTATTGCAACAAGGCAGGGCACAAGCAGAATGAGTGTCAGAAGAAGATTACAGATGAGAAGAATGGAGTAAAGAAAGAGTTCAGCAACATCGCACAGGCAGTACCAGTAGAGCTGTTCGTAGAAATTGAGGAGATTTGCACGGAGGCAGTTCATGCACCTACGGATGAACCTTGGATTATTGACAGTCGTGCATCGCGCCACATGACCAGTCAGAAGGATTGGTATACCTCTCTACATCCGGTAGGGAATGACATCCTGCTAGCAGTTGGCAATGATGCAAATATCAAGAGGAACTTGTTGTCCGTTTCTGCGATCACGGATCGGGACCTCAAATTTCACTTCGATAAGAATGGCACACATATTTTGGATCTTCAAGGGAAGGTCATTGGTAAAGGTACATGGCACAACAACATCTACGAACTCTCAACTTTCAGTGCTCGAGCCAATGTGAGCAACACTAAGCTGTGGCATGAGAGGTTTAGTCATTTAAACCTTAGTTCTTTAAAGGAGATGCATAAAAGTGGAATGATTGTAGACCTAGCGGAAATTATAGACCTGCTCGATGTATGTGAAGCTTGCATGATGGGGGCAAGCAGCATCGGCAGCCCTTTCCTAAAGAGGCCAACAGGGCAAAGGCTCCTCTAGAGCTCGTTCACATGGACCTCTGTGGAAAGATGTAGACGGAAGCTTTGGGTGGTTCCTACTACTTCATGACGCTGATCAACGACTACAGTAGAAGGATATGGATATACTTCCTGAAGACTAAAGATGAGCCTTTTAGTAAGTTTAAAGAATGGCATGTAATTATCGAGAAAGAAACGCGGAGGAAGGTAAACAAGTTGAGATTAGACAAAGGTGGAGAGTTCACATCAAGTGAATTCAAAAGTTACTGCAAAAGTCACGGGATCAAGAGGTAGAAACCCCCGCCATATATACCATAACAAAATGGAGTAGCAGAGCGCAAGATGCACGTCATCTGCGAAATGGGCAGGAGTATGATGAAAGGGAAAGATTTTCCAAAGACTTTCTGGGCTGAAGCATTAGCACAGTAGTTTACATTCTGAATCATAGCTACACAAAGGCTGTGAATGGGATGACTCCACTGCAGGCCTTTTCTAATAAGAAACCTTCAGCTGCACATTTCAGAGTTTTTGGATGTGACTGTTTTGTGCATGTCCCTGATGCTAACTGGACCAAATGGGAACCGAAGAGCCAGAAGTGTATTTTCTTGGGCTACAGTGAAGAGGCGAAGGGTTACCATCTCTATAATCCTGTTACCAAGAAGGTAATAGTAAGTCGCAATGTGGTCTTCTCAGAATAGCCGCATCAATTGGAGGAGGATGCTTCCTTCCCAGACAACCAAGACCAAGATATCCATCCAGTACAACCACCAAGAGCAGACCAAACTCCCCCAACGGTGCTTGGGAGGATTCAAGATAAAGAAGAGGAAGAAGAGCCTACAAAACCACAATGGCAATGACCATTCCCAAAGTGGGTAAAGCATCTTTGGATGGCAGAGAACCTCCGGCCATTGAGGAGGAAGCATCCGAACACCGCCGGGGTCCAAGAGATAAGAGGAGCAAAGAAGGGTGTAGGAACACTTGGTCAACTATGCTTTGATGACAAAGGTGATCTGTGCTGAAGAACCCAAGTGTCTTGAAGAGGCACACAGTGATGATAGGTGGATGGAGGCTATGCAGTCGGAGTATGGCTCCATAATGAAGAACAACACTTGGGACCTTATGGATCGACCACCAAAATGCAAGGTAATCGGCACCAAGTGGGTGTACAAGACCAAGTATAAGTCTGACGGCACATTGGATAAGTACAAGGCTCGGCTCATGGCAAAAGGATTTGCACAGGTACATGGTTTTGATTATTAGGATACTTTTGCTCCCACAGCTTGGCTAACCACAATTCGCAGTGTTTTGGCTTTAGCAGCACAGGAAAGTTGGCCCGTGTTTCAAATGGATGTAAAATCCGCCTTTCTGAATGGAGATCTCAAGGAGGAGGTATATGTGGAACAACCACCAGGTTTTGTGATCCTCGGTTCAGAAGGTAAAGTCTATAAACTAAAGAAGGCACTTTACGGGCTGAAATAGGCCCCGCGAGTGTAGTACCAGTAGATTGATGCCTACTTTTTGCAAAACGGGTTTAGGAGGACCCCATCTAATGTGAATTTGTATATCTGTAGAGAAGGAGGCAGGTTTATGATCGTGGTCCTTTATGTGGACGACCTTGTCATAACAGGGAACCATGAAGAAAAGCTCTCGCAGACAAAGCAGTTGCTAGGAAGAGAGTTTGAAATGACAGACCTTGGACTGATGCATTTCTGTTTAGGGATTGAAGTTTTATACGTGGAACAACCACCAGGTCTTGTGATCCCCGGTTCAGAAGGTAAAGTCTATAAACTAAAGAAGGCACTTTACGGGCTGAAACAGGCCCCACGAACATGGTACCAGTGGATTGATGCCTACTTTCTACAAAAAGGGTTCAGAAGGAGCCCATCTGATGCAAATTTGTATATCTACAGAGAAGGAGGCAGGTGTATGATCGTGGTCCTTTATGTGGACGACCTTTGTCATAACAGGGAACCATGAAGAAAAGATCTCACAGACAAAGCAGTTGCTAGGAAGAGAATTTGAAATGACAGACCTCGGATTGATGCATTTCTGTTTGGGGATTGAAGTTTGGCAAGAGCCAAAAAAGATCTTCATCTCACATCTAAAGTATGCTGGAGAGATACTGAAGGCATTTGGCATGGCTGAGTGCAAGACAGTTGGCACCCCTATGGAAGTTGATGTGAAGCTCTCAAACGAGGATTCATCACCACTGGTGGACAAAGCAAAGTACAGAATGCTTGTGGGCAATTTGATTTACTTGTGCAACACACGGTCGAACATCAGCTTTGCGATTGGTGTACTAAGCAGGTTCTCCAATAAGCCCCGAGAGAACCATTGGAGGGTAGGGATACGGGTGCTGAAATACATCAAAGGCACACTTGATTATGGCATCACCTACACCAAGGGCAACACCTTGACCAGATTCTGTGACTTGGATTGGGCAGGAGACGTGGATAGCAGGAGATCAGTGACAGGGAGGTGACAGGTTACTGTTTCTCACTTGGATATGGAGCTGTGCCATGGGTCAATAAGAAGCAACCCACAGTTGCTCTTTCTTCTACCGAGGCTGAGTACAAATCTGCATGTTTTGCTTCTTGTGAGGCAATTTGGTTAAGAAGGATTTTAGGGGACATGGGTGCAGTGCAGAACAAGCCTACGCAGTTATCATATGACAATCAGAGTTGCATGGCAATTGCAAAGAACCCTGTGTTCCACGTTCGCACAAAACACATTGAGATTCAATATCACTTTGTACGCGAGCTCATCATGGATGGAGAGGTCGACTTTGTGTACTATCCGACTATAGAGAATGCTGCTGACATCTTCATGAAGGCTCTTGGAAGAGACTTGCTGGAGAGGCATCTTCATCGACTTGGCATTGGGCCGAAAAAGTAAGTTCACTTGTGGGTGGACATTGAGGGGGGATGTTAGATATCAATGCTCCACTCTCATGTAACTACGTGGGAACCAGCTAACTCTACTTGTAAGCCCCCCATATGAGGAGAAGGCATTAAAGTAGCTCGGTTATCCAGTAGGTCCTGGTTTGGACATTAGATGGGGGCCATGTGTGACTTGGTGGCTGGATGGCTTTAGATAGAGCTGGCACACTACCAACTAGGCTACATGTAAGTACGGGAAGGCATCCCATGACTGACCGCCAGACTGAGGGTATATGGATCATTTCCCAGGGCAGCCCACCACTCTTGGGTTACGGGGCCCATTTGGAGCCCCAGATGATCCCGTTTGGGCCGAATGGGCACCATAGGTAAGTTGCTCTATTCTGTGCCACGGTTCTATCGTGTGGTCAGTGGCCTATTTTGGGACCAACCTACGGTCGACCGTTTTGGGTTGACTGGGTCGGTCTCCCTATTGGGTCTAACTGACTACGACTGGTGGCTATATAAGAGCAAGCCCGTGAAGCCCATATTCATCACTGGCTACAACAACCCTGATTCCTTAGCATCCAACCTCTGTCCTCTTCTGTTTCTAGCATGCCATCGAAGCTTCTCACCACACAGGAGCGCACGGCTGGGAGGCAGTGCCATCTATTGTATCAGTTTTACAGTAATCAAATTTTTTATTCTCCATACTATCTGCTTTTCTCTCTTACATATGAGATCCCGTTATCTGTTGAGCATAGATGTCGTATTGTTTTCTTATAGTTCTGACATAAGTTATCAAACAAGGCAGTTAAATGCATTTTTGTTGGATATAGTGCATAAAGCAAAGGCTATCATCTCTACAATCCTGCTTCTCGCAAGATTTTTATTAGTAGAGATGTTATATTTTCAGAGAATTCAGCACATACACATGCTAAATTTAATATTCCATCAGATTCTTCATATGATGTTTTTAAGGGGATGCTTCCTATAGCATTCGGTTCCCTAGCTTAGGTTCATGCTGAAAATCAGAATTTACAGCAACCTCCTCCTAATCCACATGCCCCGATTCAACCACAGGTTAATTTTGTACCTCCAAAGAGTGTGGATGACATTGTCAGGAAAGAGATTCAAGAGATACATGCAGCCAAAACAGTCCCGTTCCTCCACGATTTATATATTTTACTTATAAATGCAAAAGAAATATACCAAAATGTGCTATATGCTATCAATATTGTGAAACTAAAAAATGTATTTGGATGAACTTTCGCCAGGATTTTAGATTAATATATATGTATACCTTCGATAAAAACATCCATGGTACTGGCCCATTATGTTCACGAGTACCTTGGGAAAGTGTTGCGGGTCATTTGGTGATTCGACTCAGTGGACTCAGGAGTTCCTATTTTTCCATCCATCCAATCCAAGAGGTCTCTCCATAGAGTGGTATTACTCCAAGAGGTCTCTCCATAGAGTGGGATTACTCCAAGAGGTATCTCCATAGTGGGGAATTAATTACTCCAAGAGTTCCTATTTTTCCATTCATCCAATCCAAGAGGTCTCTTCAAAGAGTGGGATTACTCCGTAATAGTGTCACGATGGGAATCTTAGTTTAAGTGGATAGGAATGCATCTAGTCTAGCTACATCTCGGAGTTGTGTGATTGGTTCACCACCATCATCCGATTGTGTCTCTTTGAACCCATAAAAGGACATGTTGTCCTCTTCTCGTGCTTGGTGCTCCTCTTCGAACATCTTATGCCTTAGGAGTGAATGTCTTGCCGATGAACGTTATGATTGTTCCTTCGCTACTCTTTCGAGTATGGGAGAGGCTTTAGGGGCTCTATTCAAGGTCTAGTAGTTAGTATGGATGGTTTCTAGCCCCTTTTTGGCCTTGAGCCTTTGTTCAAATTTTTCTTGGCAGTCACATACCAGTTGTTGTGACTTGGTGAGGCATTGTTTCTAAAATGATAGGGTTTGGGTTTTCACCCTGACCTTTGGGGGTTGTAGGTTTTGTATGATTCAATGCTCCCAAAGTGTCAACCCCTCTTGTTGATAATTGATAGGTTATTGTCTAAGGGAGTATGACTACAAGAGGATGAGGATGAAAAGGTGGTTGTATCCTCATCGGATCCATTTTGAATAATCAACTTTTTAGAACCTTTTCCCACCTTAATTGCACCTTTCTTGTTGACCTCTCTAGGCCGAGATATACTAGCCTTATCTCTTTTGTCCTACTTATGAACTTCCTTGATAAAGGCCTTAGCATGAGCCCTTATAATTACAAATTTTAAGGGTACTGATGAGGACACTCGGCCTCTCTCAATGCCCATAAGATTAAGACTTGCATTCTTAGGTGTAGTAGCTGGCACTGCTAGCCTCTACCTTGAGCAATCTTTATAAAGGTGGTCAACTCCACACCCAATGTACAATGGTTCTTCCCAATGAACAGGTATTTCCTCCACCAATACTTGATTCATGGGAGTGATTCATGGTGGTGGGGGTTGAGGTCCTAGTATGGGTAGGAGTAATGGGGAATTTTGAGCCCTAAATTGCCCCTGGTTGGCAAAAGTGGCTCCTTGGATAATTAATTGTCCCTAATTGCTTCTTGGATAACACTACACAAGCATGCAACAAAGGCACCTTCCATAGAATGACCACAATAGCCTATATGCAAGCTATGCAAAGGTGCACACATAGCTGATCAGCAATGGCTACAACTATAGACTACTACAATTACAAGAGGACTATGATGGACTATTACAAGCTTTACATAGATGCAAGACAACTTTGACTCAATGAGGCAAGATAGCTATAATCATAAAGTAATTAGCCAATGTTCCAAGGTCGACCAAACATTCATACAAATTGGGGATTACCAAAAAGTGAGTGGAGAAAAGCAAGTGACCCCAAATTAGCAAGCAAGACAAAACAAGATGTGAGCAAGCAAGCCCTATATTTGCTATCTAATTTCTCAAAATCTCTTTGGAATAAAAGAAGTGAACATAAGTAAGTCATACATGTCCACCAAATGTAGCCATGCCTCAAAATGACATTTTAGCTCTCCTTCCTTCTCATAGTGTCATATCTAAGTTAGAGATTACCATGTACTGTGTGAAATGATTCTTTCCTCAGGCGATCTCCATATTCTAGCTAAAGTCATTCGCACCATTGATAAAACGATGCACATCATCATCTTCGAACCTTTTCTTTTGTAGCAAAGGTACCAAGCTATCAAGAGCTAACCAAACTCGAGCTTTTTCCAATCTTTTTTTCCCCTTCCCCCCTCGTTCACAACAAGCATTGTGTAACTTTCGTCATACATCAAACTCATTAACACGTTTGACCCTATCATTCTTTTTCTTTACAGAAAGAAATTTTAAAGCCTTGACACTTCCAAAACTTGGCTTACAAGGAACATTGCCTATTTTTCTAGATTGTTTCTCATCTTTTGTAATCTTGAATTTGCCCAGAGTGTAGTCCCATATCTGAAAGCACTTTTTCAATTCTTGCAATCATTCTCTCACTTTCTTGTTGGGGCTTTAAGTTATATGCATCAATAATATATAGGTACACCAGCTTTTCAATTATTCTGACAATGGCATGAAGGGCACAAATGTGTACTCTCTGAAGAGGAATTTCAAGAATTGGGCTCCACGATGGATCTTTCCACGGAACATCACGATCTTGTGCCTTTGTCTAATCGATCTTTGCAAGTTCACAAGCCAATTGCTTTTGGTTCTTTTGACCTGCCTGCAATGGTACTCTCTTTTGCATGCACAATGGACAAGGATGGCTTGTATTTGCTCCATGTGCCACATTAAACATACATTTAATAGTCTTTAGTAGCTAGATGCCATTCTATGCAGTAGGATCCATAGCCCTGAACCTCAAGTAGCTCACCATTGTTATGACCTTTGATCACACTTGGGATATTTGTTTGGTCAAAGAACCACTCCAAAATTGAATGTGACTCCTTTGGCACTTGTAAAACCAACTCACATTCTATTTCAAAATATTCCAAGCATTTTCCATTATTACTAAATCAAAATTCAAATGTCCATGGTACCTCAAATGCAGCTAGCCACCAAATCCCATGTTCTGATTGAACGTTCTGATTGAACGCTGAACTACCTTGCATCATCAAGCTCAACCTGAAGGTCCAATATTCTATTCATCAATGTCAAACTGACTCTTTCTAATTTTTGACCTTTGACAACCTCACTTTCATCAAGCTTCAGTATGATCTTTAGTTGACCATTGCATTCTTCCACAGGCATATCATAAAACTTGACCATCTCTTGCAAAACTCTTCGAACATCCATCACAAAGTTGTTGTTGATTGTGAGTTCCAATTCTTTGGACTCTCCAGTTGCTCCCAAACATCTTGAAATCTATTTCAAATAATCTTTTGTAGAAAACTGCACATAGTAAGAGTGTAGTGACTCGTGTTGCACTATTGTCTCTTGTAAGAAAGCCTCTATGAGCACACTTTTCATGAAATTTCTTTCAAAACAAACAAATCTCTCAGCATTTTCAAACAATGTAGTAAAAAAAAACAATACAACTACACAAAACGGACTACAAACTAGTTGTTTCTTCAAAATTGCATCATTGAATCTAAAATCTCATCATTTCCACTATCTTGCATTGTTCCAAAGGATATCTCACCTTAACCTCCATGAAAGCTACTTGGATAGACCCCAAAACTTCACAAGTTCTTAGAAATCATGCCCCCTTATAGACTAGTGTTGAGAGATGGGCAAAAGAAAGATTGATTTTCATGCACAAGCAAGTGCAATGCCTGAAAATCAATCTTCTTTCATCCTTTCTCAAAGAATCTCATCCAGTATCTCCTTCTAAGCTCGAAACACCTTGCATCATTCATGGTTCATCCAGAACATTGATTGCCTCGAGTTTTCTGCATGAAAATGATATGAGATCACAAGAGAATCTTAGATAAGAGAAGAACTGGTGAGGTTTGAAAGAAAAGCACCCAAGATAGAGCAAGAAGAAGGCAGGGTGAATCTCATTCAGAACAAATGGTGCCAGTTTGGTTGGGAAACTAGGTTTTTCAGTTTGGTTACAATTCAAAAATGTGATGGGAGAGTTGAGGTAGCAAGTGGGAGGCCTACATCAAACTTTGGTCCATTTAAATAAAGAAATAAGAAAGTCAGGCCCTTTTGAATATTCTATTAACCTCCACTAGCCAATATTATACTCAGTTTTATTCACCTCATCCTTCCATGTCACTAGCCCAAGGGCTCTCTTACAGGGCCCCTTTTTGTAATGATATAGAAAAGAGTTAATTCACCAAGATTTATTAGGAACTTGAATGTCATCCTTGGATGTTGTAAAATGGAATTTACACAAAAGTCCTTGAAATTGAGTTAAAACGTACTAAATATTTTATCCAACCCAACATAAGTACTTATGTGTTAATTGACTCAATGTAAATGGGTTTTCTTGTGCAAGGACAAAATCAAATTGAAGATTCTGGCTTTCATCATCAAATTTCATATCATCCAACAATGAGCTTTTGAACAATAACATGGGAGATCCAAAAAAAAAACATACATCAATATGTACAAAATGCAATAGTAAAAGAATCCGTTTTCATGACTCTAGGAATTCCTTTGCACTAATGACATTGTCCTTGTTAGAGTCTCCTGCTACTATAATGTTTTAATTTTCAGCAGAGCCATGCGGGGCTACAAACATTCCTAGAAGCAAGGATTGGATGGAGCAAAAGGGGGTAGCTATAGGATTGTGGAGGTGAGAGGGATACACATATGGAGGTAGGTTGATGATGACAAATTTGTAGAGTGAGCAACTGGATGATAGAGGAAGGAGGGGAGAGGCTTGGGGAGCCAGGAGCACTTTGGACTTTTGGCATGGTCTCCAATTCCCTTGCTAGGCTGTTCATGAAAATTAAGTCATCTAATGCATGATATATAAGAAATCTGGCCTCAAGAGCACTCTGGTCTTTTGACATGGTCTACGAATTATTTGGAAAATTCCCACCATAATGAAGCTAAGTAATGCATAGTCTCTAAGCAATCTAGCCTCGAAGGCACTCTGATCTTTTGAAATACTCTTTACTGAGTGGTTTGGTAAAGATATCTGCAAAATTCTCTTTGCTATCACAATGTTGTAGTGTGATGTCCCCAAGTAACACTCTTTCTCTGATGAAGTACTCTCTTACATCAATGTGCTTTGTTCTGGAGTGATATATTGGATTCTTGGCCAATTCTTGAGCTGATTGATTATTGTTGTTGGCTTTGATTCATCTAAGTAATCTGTTTCTAACAATAGTCTTCTGAGCCATATAGTTGAAGATAAAGAAATAGTTGGATGTTTGTTTGACAACCATGATATAGCACCATGACCAAGGAAAAATGCATATCCGTGTGTGGATCTCCTAGTCTCATGATCTCCAGCATAGATCTCCAGCATAGTCACTGTCATAGTATCCATGCAGCCTTGGATGACTTCCTCTGTATTCTATCCCAAACTATCTTGTTCCTCTGATGTATCTCAAGACTCTTTTGGTTGCATTCTAGTGAGACTGTTTTGGATTTTCCATAAATTGTGCTAGTGAACTTACACCACCAACTATGCTCTTATGAGTACCATCATGGCTACAGAAGAGCCAGTGTACTTCGAAGATGCAATAGACAAGCCAGAATGGCAAACCGATATGAATGAGGAAATGGATGCTTTGTACAAGACTAATACTTGGGAATTATGCGACTTTCCACTAGGAAAGAAGGCCATAGCAAACAAATGGGTATACAAAGTGAAGTACAATCCAGATGGAAGCATTCAAAGATACACAGCCAGACTAGTTACAAAAGGATGTGCACAGCAATATGGTCAGGATTATTATGAGACTTATGCTGTAGTAGCAAATATGGATTCCATACGGTTCTTGATATCACTACCAACACTCAACAGATGAAATGTGTACCAGCTTGATGTCAAGAATGCATTTCTCAATGGTTACCTAGACGAGGAAGTCTACATGAAACAACCAGTAGGTTATGTTGAACCAGGAAAGGAGAATCAGGTTTGCCATCTCAAGAAGAGTCTCTACATCTTAAAACAAGCACCCAGAAGTTGGTGCAGTAGAATCAACAAGTATTTTGCTGATCTGGGATACATGAAATCCAATGCAGATCATACTCTCTACTACAAAATTCAAGGAGAAGACATCACTATTGCACTTTTGTACGTAGATGATCTGATTGTGACCAAAAGCAAGAAAAGCTTCATCAAGAAATTGAAACAAGACTTATCTGTAGAGTTCAACATGAAAGATATTGGACTTATGCACTATTGTCTTGGAATTGAGTTTTGGAGAGATTCAGACAGCACCTTTATGAGTCAGCTCAAATATGTTGATCATTAGGAAAAAAGGGAGCTCATTTTGGGGCCTTTTAGAAGAGAGAGAAAATAGGCTCTCAACCAATTAGGAGTGGGCCAACGTAACGTTGAAAATTCAACAAAAGAAGATGAAAATAAGAAAAAGAAATAGTACTATATGTTCGTAGAAGCATGTCACATTAATGAGGTGATCTGATTTGAATCTTTAAAAAATTTATTTTCTGTGCAGAATTTGGTGATTCTGACACCATAGACGCGTCCGGAACGGCCAAAAACCCCTAGAACGGCACTGGAAACGCTGGAATCGGACATCCGGAGGCGCACCAGATCGCATTTTGCTGCAAGTCTCACTTTTCGGCCTTTTTTGGCCGTTTTCGGGCCTCCGGATGTCCGATTCCAGCGTTTCCAGTGCGCACCAGATCGCATTTTGCTGCAAATCCCACTTTTCGGCCTTTTTTGGCCGTTTCCGGGCCTCCGGATGTCCGATTCCAGCGTTTCCAGTGCCGTTCTAGGGGTTTTGGGCCGTTCCGGACGCGTCTACGGTGTCAGAATCACCAAATTCTGCACAGAAAAGTGTTGCTCTTATATGAACATTGAATGTAAAGCATGTGAAAGAATATATTTATTCCTTTTCACACTGACATTTCTCACGCAAGTATCCATATTTTCTTGCTTTTGTAGAGAGAGAAAAGAGAAAATAGTGAATTTCTTACAGGGCCCCAAAATGAGCTCCCTTTTTTCCTAATGAGTCTTTTGAATAAGTCTCACTGAACTGATGAATGTCAGATTTCAGGTAATGTGATGCTGTGAAACCGTGTGAGCGTAGGGACTGGTAGGAACTAGTCGGGAATTTCGGGCATGGCTTAGATTGACAACTTGGAGAAATTCAAATCGTCTCCTCTATGGCAATCTAGTCTACTCTAATCTAGATCTATACAAATCATCGATTGATGAAAAGAATAGCAAATAATTTTTTTTCTTTTCTTCTTTTTATGTGCTGGGTCAAATGCGTCGATGTAGAGGCTAATGTGCATGTAGAAGGTGGATTTGTCGACGAGGCTCAAAGTAAGTAACACTTGTGCCAAAATGTGAGTATGATGTGACAAGCACATAGAGGACCAAAAATCGATCCATTTTCCTTTTTGGAGCACCCTCAAATTCTTCCTGGATCAAGAGATACAACTTTATCTAAGTGGAGGGACAAAAGGGAGTGCAAATCTACTCAATGATGATGTGGGGGTCAAGGGGTCACATGCGGTGATTGTGCCTACGAAGAGATGTGCCAGTGGAGTAGTGATGATGTGGCAGTTGGGTGCACATGGAGTGTGCACTGTGTGCTTGCAGAGGGGTCAGAGTGCCTGACAGGGGATAGTGCCACGTGGCAATGATGATGTGGCACTACTAGACAGGGTGATATGATAGTTGACTGGTCAACCTTGATGACATGGCACTTTGACTTGGTCAATTGATGATGTGGCAACTGAGGTCAACTTGATGACGTGGATGCTGAGTGTTCTTGCTGAGGTGGCAAGTGACATGGCATTGATGACATGGCTGCTAGGTTGGAGTGATGACATGGCAGATGCTGATGTCACCAATGGTGATGTGACATGGAGATAAGGTGATGTGGCAAGTGTGCCATGTGTCAATTTTTGAGGCAAATGATGTGGAAAATAGGACTGCCACGTGTTTGGTGATGTGGTGGAGAGGAGTGCTACGTGGTAGATAAGATATATCTCAAATGGGCCACGTGTCACAAGTGCAGCCACCCTTGTGATGATAGAATGACCAGAATCTTAACCATCGTTGGTCTTGGTGCGAGAAGATATGTGGCTACATTGCAACTCCGACGACGACACTGCTCGAAAAGCGAGCTCAGCGAAGCTGCATGAGGCGGTACTTTTCCAGCAAGATTCATCGTGGGATGGGTGAAGCAAGCGGTCAAGGGCCAACGATAAGGCCTTTGGTGGAAGTTGTGAGCGGAGGTTGCCCCGAGGCCATGGAAAACACTGCCTTCATTCTGAGCGGCGCTAGTAGCGAGGGAGCTGGCTATGCCTGTGGAGAATGGCTCGCTGGAGGTTTCCCGTGGAGTGTGGCTCGCTGGAGGAGGTTGCCCGTGGAGCGTGGGCTGCCTCAGTCATCGGACGGCT
The DNA here is from genome assembly GCF_047967505.1 of Dipteris shenzhenensis. Taxonomy (NCBI): domain Eukaryota; kingdom Viridiplantae; phylum Streptophyta; class Polypodiopsida; order Gleicheniales; family Dipteridaceae; genus Dipteris; species Dipteris shenzhenensis. The sequence continues at coordinate 53,151,070 of NC_141619.1, read as the reverse complement.
ATGGAGAAGCTCTGTGGTCGATCGTGGATTGCGTTGGGTTGCTGGCGCTGTGCGCTTGGCGGTTGAGCTTTGGAAGTGAGAGCTTTGAGTTGTCGCGTGCTGGAGGAGCCGTCGCTGGAGTGGGTCGTCTGGCTGAGGCTGGAGACGGGGCACATGGGCATTGGCGTCTTACAGAGCTCACGCGATACGAGTAACCGCCGCAGCAGCAAATCAAACGTTCGTCGTGTGCTCAAAGGTTTGTTATGTGCACCAGGAGCAGCCGTTGGCACAGGTGAGAGCAGCTGACCAGCTCCTGCTCGAAAAGGCTCCGTTGATGAAGGTCTGTGAGCAGCGTTGGAGAAGCCGGGGAGACATCTAGAGTCAATTGGAGGTGGAGATGCCTTAGCCATCGGTTGATGCTGCAGAGCTGCTCACGGAGAATTTTTGTCGGTCATTGAGGAAGGAGTAGCCGCCTTTGCTGAATGAAAATAGCAGAGCTAGTCGGGGACATGCATGCGGGTTGGCCTGAGAGCTGTAGAGGTCACTAGTCCCTTGGAGAGAGACCTAGCTTTCTCTCAATGTCTTTTAAAAGTGCACAGTTCCCTCTTTCAGAGTAAGGATCTCTCTCTCACAGTAAAAGAAGGAAATCTTCATCAAACTCTCAAAAATCTAATGGATAGAAATCCGAAATCCTCACATCGAAATCTCTCAGCAGAAAATGAATATGAACATAAATTTTCTCATAGAATGGACATAAACTTTTCTCTCGCGGAAGAGAAGAAATAAAGAATTCTCACAAGAGATATGAATGGAAATCCTATGGACAAAATTTTTTCTCAAAGTGGAAGGAAATTTCTCTCATGAACGGAATGAAATAATGAAAAAAACTCGATCGATCAATCTCTCAATCACTCAAGCTCTCTCACAGATGGCGCCTTAGAAAGTGGAAGGCAGAACCATGCTCGGATACCATGACAAAATATGAAGAGGGGAGAGAAGAAGAGTGGAGATGAGGAGAGAGGGCACAACTAGAGAGCAAACCACAAAAGACTAACTATACACTAGATTTAGTTGAAAATGTAGAATATATACAAACCCATTTAGGGTTATGGTTAGGGCATCTAACCCTTTCCTTTATAGCACTCTATATGTGTCGGTGCTATGCACATGTAATCACATGATGTTGAGCGTGGTATCTCAACATAGAAGAGACATGACAAGATGCTTGAGCACCCTGAGTGAACTTATGATGCTAGCAAATATTGCTAAATAAAAAACGGCTTCTAACATAGTAACTCCTAGCCTAATGCTTAGGCCAACTTGGTTGTTATATTGTTCTTAGAGAATAAAATGCTTTACATTCTATTGGGCATCTCGAATCGTAGGCGAGACAAGGCAATCTGAAAAAATTAAAATTTTCATGTGAAAGACCAAATCAAGAGCATCCAATAAGATAATCATGAACTAAAAGCATGATTGGAGAGGTACTCAAGTGCCTATCCACACTAGAGACCTAGCTATAGAAGCAATCTTGCCCAGAATACATTCGATAAGATGTATACCATTGTGTGAGTGATCCCCCTTACATGTTATTTATAAGGTTGATAAGTTGAATTCAGATGAGGGCAAATCAGACCTCAACAAAATTGTAGACTTAACACTTAAGAAGGAGAAATCTAGGAGAAACTTGCACTTGATTTGTAGATGGGAGGTTTGCCAGAGCATTGGCAAAGTGAGGATCTTCAAGTTCCTTTACTATTTGAGAAATGCCTTGAAAATTCAATGAATGCCATGCCCATACTCGCTTGGGCCACTACAATCGTTGATGTGTTCCAATGTAGAGCACAAAGTCATACCATCCTTACATTTTAGACATGAGAGGATAGCTTAGCAATCCTTTGCTAAATCAAATCCTTGAAAGGCACAAGGATATGGTTAGTAGAAGATCTCACCCTATAGGAGCTTAAGGTGAAAGTTAATGAGCTTCAGAAAGTATGTGAATCTTGAGAAAATGGCAAGTAGGCAGTATATCATAAAGGCATTGTGCTCAATAAATATTTTCAATTGGCTAAGACACCAAAGTATGAGTCTATAACCAATGTAATACATAGGTTTTCCGAGGCAATAGGATGGACTCTCAAGACTTAACAGACATCTTGTTTTTGATGGAATATCACTTCATAAATGCTTTTGGTTGAGTTTGATAGGCTTTGGAATTTTGTAGACTATTATAATATCTTTGGACTCTCAAGATTTAACTGACATCTTGGTTTTGATGAACTCTCAGTTCATAAATGATTTTGGTTTCCTTGAATCGCATGGGCTTTGATCTTTTGTAAACTATGATAATCTCTCTCTCTCTCTCTCTCTCTCTCTCTCTCTCTTTCTCTCTCTCTCTCTCTCTCTCTCTCTCTCTTTCTCTCTCTCTCACACACACACACATAATAATTTTGATTAGTAAATGCATGTCACACACACAGTCACTTGTTTCTATACACTCGCACACACACACACACACACACACACACACACACACACACATGTATACTTTCCCAATTATGAATTATTATTTTATGTACACCTCGTGAAATCTCCACTTTATAATCTTTTTTAAACCACCTTACACACCAAGCACACTAATCCTCCCATACCTCTAGTGACCCTAACCCATGCTCTCATTCGATCATTACTCCACTTGTGTATTAAACATTTTTTAAATTATCTAAGAATCCGTATGGTTGTCTATATTCCTAGGTAAAGCGATAACAAGCCGAGGGAAACAAGCATTACCTGTCTACCCAAATGCTATGTTGTTCTAACACCTAGTTTGTTTGGATGGTCGTAGGTAAGTGGACCTTGACCTTGGAGCCTGGACTACCTAATGGATTCAAAATTTTGTACTAATCTTTGCTTAAATTTGCAAACTCAATATAAATAAAATATATATTACGAATCCTATTACTCAAGTCCTTACCCAAAAAAATGTTTGGATTGCAATATCATCAAAAGTTATGTCAATTTTGTTGTCTTAAAAAAATTTCAATCCATTTATCATATGCAACTTTTTATAATTATCCAAATGATTGAATTAATTGTATGGTTTATTTATTGATTGGATTATTAAATCTAAACACACACAATGATCTCCCAACTAGCCTTTGGTCGGGGCTAGCACGATACAATTAATTTATATTCATAGGATAATTTTAAGCATGGCTAAATCTTTGTCATTGAAAATATTTTGAGTCATGGTTAAATAGTTGTCATTGGTAGTATTTTGAGTACCTTGCCTTTGGTTACCAATGTTTACTTTTGATGTGCAGAGACATTGGTTCCAAAAATTGGATTATGCATCTACTAATGGCATCACTTTTATTTCACTTTAAATACTTATCATAGTAATCCATTTTTTTGGCATTTACTATTAGGTGGGCAGTATGTTCCACATAGTGGGCTTACCCTATGTGGTCTTACCGTCTAGGTTGGGGGTGAGCCACACACACACACACACACATTTTGATTAGTAAATGTATCTCACACACACAGACACTTATTTCTTCACACACACACACACACACACACACACACACACATGTATGCTTTCCCAATGATGCATTGTTGGTAGGTAAGTGGACCCTAACCTTGGAGCTTGGACTACCTGATGGATTTGACACTTTTGTAGTAATTCTTTTCTTAAATCTGTAAACTCAAAATAAAGAAAAATTCTATTTCCAATCATGTTGCTCAGGTCCTTACCAAAACATTGTTTGGATGCAATATTGTTAAAAGTTGCATCAATTTTTTTTTCTTAAAAAATCTCAATCCATTTATCATATGCAACTCTTTATAGTTATCCAAATGATTGAAATAATTTTATGGTTCATTTATTGATGGGATTATTAAATCTAAACACACACACACACACCCAAGGATTTGCAATCATTTTAAGTCAGTAAAATATTTTTTAAGAAAAAAGACATTGATTTAAATGGTTCATGTGGGGCACAACTGGCACTATTCGGTTACCATGCGGCATTATCTTGATACCATGTGGTGTGCTATGATACAGTGAAAAAATGTAAACATACCCCATGGTGATGTAAACATTTACCATGCAGTATGTGTATATTACCGCACACTATAGCTATATACCATGCCATATGTGGATGTACTATGCATTATATATATAATCTACATGCCCCATGGTACTTTATGCCTTTTTGAGAATATGTGACCTTACATGGTTCTCAAGAACACCAAAAAGGATAAGACCAAAAGCATAGGAGGATGCATAGAGCTTCACATCAAAGAACTTAATTTTTATTATATCCTTATTAAAGGTATCTTGCATTGGTTGTGTAGCTTTCCTTTGCCGACTTTGATCAACTCACACATCAATGCAAGTAATTGTCAATATGTTTTTACTGCAAATTGGTAATTGCTAGTTTTTAAATTAGTGTTGTTTTGAAGGTTGACATTAGACTATTGATATCTAATTTGTAATTGCTTAAAATTATTATAATAATATCTCGAGGGGGGGGGGGTCACTATGTACAAACCCTCTATATTATGTGCATTCAAGGCTTATTTGCAAAATACATTATCTGTAGATTTTTTCATTAATAAAATGTACCCTTTTTCTATGTAAATCTAACATTTTTTTCTATAAGTATTCTATTGAACTTACATGATAAGGTTACATATGATGAGTGACCCCCCAAGAATCATATATAGACTTAGCAAGATTCTATGATATTAGATATATTTGACTTGAGCTGGTTGTGAGACTCGCTATGCCATTCTTTCTCAGTTTGTTCATACTCTAGTTAAATTATGTGCATGGTATTAATAATATAGTAATTTAATGAATGGAATACATATACTTATGAAATGCAATACATAAAATGTAATTGACTTGAATCGGCTGTGAGGCTTATAGTGCTGGCGATGATTAGCTCGTTTGTTGTCTAGCTAGTTGTGTGGCTCGCATATGTTGGTCTTTGATCAATCACAAAAATATATACGTAATTTTTTTTAAAATTGGCAGATGTGTGAATTTAAATACAACACATTATATATCAAGAAAGGTCATACAATGTTGAGTAGATACTTATGAAAACATTGTTAAGCTTTATACATTTAATTGCATTCAAATAAATACATAAAGGTACATATGAAATAACAATGTGTAGTTTTTTTTTACATTACTTATAAGAAGAAAAGATTGTAAATTAGAAAGGAAAGAATATGGTAATGTAATCAAGTATAAGTGCAAATAGGTTTTGTTTATGTTCTTTAGTTTGGAATGAAATAGGTTAAATAAGAAATAAAAGTATATAGTAATGTAAGTGTTGCTAGCTATTGCACTACTGTGATTGCAACTTAAATTTGGTTTATTTTATCATAACAAATAAAGAATATATAATTCTTTATTTACTTATTTAAGCATATAGATGGTTTAATAACAATGACTGTGCATGAGGGACCATTTAATTGATAGGCTCAGATTAGCATTGAGCAGAATCAAACTGTAATAATAATGACTTTGCATCTAGTTCACAAGCTTAGATTAGCATTCAGTCGGTTTATCAGGCTGTAATAACAATAGTTTAGAATGAGAACTAGCATTAAGCTAAGATAGACTATAAGAACATATCACACGGTTAGAATTACCATCTAATTGCATGTCATGAGTGAAGCAGTCATAAGAAAATAGAACCTTCGAATCCAACTAAATGCAACATTTTCAAATTATAAGGTCTAGTTGAGTGAAGCAATCGTATCCAAGGACACATAAATGGCAAACTATTGCTTTAAAACTAAAATTATATAGAAAAGCCAAATGTATAGTCAACCCCTAAAGTTATATACCCAGGTAATATACAACCAATTTTACTCTTCTACATTTTGAAAAGAGACCACCATCGTATCTAAGTATGGATAAATAAAAAGATAATTTACTATTTTTTTTCCAAAGAAGACAATTTACTACTTAACTGAGTTCTATTGAAAAGCCAATTGTATTAGAGGGGTGGTCAGCCCCTAAAAAAGTCATGAGTAATATTTATCCAAGATTCAAAGAGATAAAGTCTGAGATCTTTGAAGGACATTATATTTACGCAAGGATTCCAGGACGCAGGCTCGACACTTCACATAGTGGGAGCCTTTAGCAACATACTTCGCAAGCTATGGGTCCTTATAGTATTGACTTCAAGCCTTCCCACAGTTCCTCATGCAATATGACCATCTTGTGAATGACACTCTTAGAAACTCTATGTTCCTCCTCCAAGCGATCAATCTCATATACAACAATCTTGGGTCATCGAGGGACCCCTTGCAAAATGGCTTCATCAAGCTGAGTACAAGCGGTAGGAAAAATGTCATTGCCTCTGTGGCTTTCCATCTCTATTCATCCGCTATTCCTTCACTCGAGACCTGTCGGGTTTTTAAACTAGTTTTCTCTCTTGCTATCCAAGATGTAATTGTTCACATATTCTAATCTGTCAAATCAAGCTGTCTTGACATGCTCAACGATGTAATCCAGTGAGATGATCTTTGCCATCTTTGAAGACCCGTGTACTAATACATTCCCCACTCATTACATTGATGAATATGACAGGTTAGTTGTATGATAGTTAATGCTAGAGGATGTAGGCACTGGAAGCAAAATGCATTTTTGTTGGTTTAGGATTAACTGCAACCCCCATTAAATATAATCTTTAGTAAATCCCAAACAACCACCGCGCTTGTTTCAGTAAATCCCAATCAATAAATCCCAAAAGAGGGAAAATACAAGTCCCAAATAGTATACTAATCCCAAACATCCACTGACCTTGTTTTAGTGACAATGACCATGCATGAGGGACCAACTAATTCATAGGTTTAGATTAGCATTCAGTCAGAATCAGACTATAATAACAATGATTGTGCATGAGGGACCATCTAATTCATAGGCTCAGATTAGCATTGAGCTGGAATCAGACTATAATAACAATGACTTTGCATGGGGGACCATCGCATTCACAAGCTTAGATCGGTGGATCAGGCCGTAATAACAATAGTTTAGAATGAAGACTATTGTTATTACAGCTTGATGAACCGATCAATGCTAATCTGATGTCTTATTTTGATCTTTCCTTTCTTTAGTTTACTATAATAACAATGACTTTGCATGAGGGGCCATCTAGTTCACAGGCCGCCTAGATTAGCATTTTTTGATGATTGCGAAATTCTCCCATGGCAACCATCTAATCGCACATCATGTCCAGACAATGATGTATATGACCGCCTACGCTGGCTACTAGCAAAGCTGGGTGTATGTGCCACTGCTCCTCCCCCCTCATCCCATTGAATTATTATGATCTTGGCTCCGATGACTGAGAAATTCTCCCATAGCAACCATCTAATTGCACATCATGGCTAGACAATGATCATCATATTTTGTATCATGTAAAGTACCTCACAAGCTCGCCCATCTTGTAAATACAATCCTTCACATCCTTCGATGCACTACGAGAAATGCTAATAGGTAGTATGAACTGAACCCACGAGGAGGTGCTTGATTAGTTGCTTATAATTATTCACTCACAAATTTGAAAGGAAAAAGATATTATGCACATAAAATACTTACTTGGAGCATCTTGTGCCAATCATGAGATTTCAAGCCATATAATTGCTCTACACCTCTTTTCTTGCTCTTTGTAAAGGCTCCCTTCAAACACCTCATGCATCTAGTGGGAGTACGAATAGTAGTAATAGCGCACTTCATTGCCGCCATCTCTAGCTTTAATAACCTCCACGGCGCACGAGGTAAAAAAACACGCCCATTTGGTCTCTCTTGTGGCCAAGCTTCACGCATCCTCCCTGTGGTACGTAGATCCTCCCTTATGCCTACAGAATCTCGTGTCCCATTCAAATGCTCCCAAATGGTAGATGCCACATTCTTGAAAATATGCATGGGATCAAGCACGTGATTGATCTTGAGGTGGGACCAATATGGTAAACGATAAAAGATGGAGTATCTAAGCAAAAGCTAGTGTTAGCGGGCAATCTTTATTTCCAGCCAATATAGCACACAATAGTTACAAACCCTTACTACTGGCTCATGCCAAGTGGTGGAGTCGTCGTGAAACCATCCTAAATTCTCATCCAATCTCCTGCGATGAGTGATTGTGGGAGGACTTCATTCCAAGGGGCAACATATCCATGATGATCAGGTGGGAGAAATCGATGGTGATTCTCATAGATGACCTTATTCAATGTGTCTGCCCATGAGGCAACTAGCAAAGGACCACAAACAGGACATGCATGGTAACCCGATGTAGTGAGACCTGAACAATAGATGCAATTAAGAGTTGAAGGTGGGTTTAGGGTGCCACATCCTTTGCCTATTCATAATTAGAAGTGCAATGCTTACCTGAACACTCGCCATAGCCTGGGAAGTCATGCATCGTCCACATCAAGACTGCTTTGCAGTTGAAGTCTCGTGACGAGGGAGGCCTGCTCACATCATGCACCTCGATACCTCTCCAAAGTATCTCTAGCTCGTCAATCAAAGGCTCCAAATAAACATCAGGATTTTTGACTTTATGTTTCCCTGGAATTAGAAGGGACAGCATAACATGTCCTTTCTTAATAGCCATAGAGGGTGGAAGATTATAATTCACCAATATCACTAGCCATACACTATAAGAGGTGCTTTTGAGACCAAATGGGTTCACACCGTCCATACCCAATCCAAGTCTCAAGCTCATGTTGTGTCTCAAGACCCTGGTGCCATCAATAATTTAAATTACATTTGACCCTTATGATTCTTCTTGACATAAGCAAGAAGTGTGATGAAACATTTGGATCACTAAATTTAAAACTTGTTGCAATATAGGATGCATATCCTTTAGCAAAAAATTGGTTATATGCCCATGAGAAAGTACCCACGTATTTTGCTCTCTCAAATCCACATTCCAATCCTCATTACCAACATTAACTATATGTAAAGGAGATACACCCATTTGTACCGCGAAATACCATAATTCAATGACTAGAGAGGGCGGGTGAGAATCAACTGCAACAAAACAAGACTACGGAAGAGAAGAGGGCTCTTGAGGGTCAGAAACATCAATGCAAGAAGATATGGAAGTAGTGGAGTAACAAGGAACATCAAAAGGAGCCATTGGGGATATTTATCGCTGAGATTTAGGTATAAGGGTATCCAAAATGAAAGAGCATGGAATAGGTTTGACAAGGGAAATAAAGGATACACTATATGACAAAAGCTTTCCCTTATGCTCAGGATTCTCCAACTTATCAAAAGATATAGAGGAGGTAAAGTCTAAGGGAGAGGCAACATACCCTAGTTCATACTGTGAGGGTGAGGGGCAAAACCAAGTGAAGGACCAACATGCTTACACTTGTAACATACATTCGGGAAAGTGTAAGACAATATATGCAAAAAATGATGCACCAAACTATAAGCATAAAGGTATGGGCTATTCCATATCCCACAACATGCAAGTTGGAATATGCCTACTCAAAACCAAGAAATTTTGCTTAGGAAGATGCAGCATTCTAGTGACAAAATAGAGGAAATTGTTAGATATCAATGCTCCACTCTCGTGTAACTAGTGGGAACCAGCTAACTCTACTTGTAAGCCCCCCATATGAGGAGAAGGCATTTGAGTAACTCGGTTATCTGGTAGGTCCTGGTTTGGACACCAGATGGGGGCCATGTGTGGCCTAATGGCTGGATGGCTTCAGATAGAGTTGGCACACCACCAACTAGGCTACATGCAAGTGCGGGAAGGCATCCCTTGACTAACCACACTGAGGGTAGATGGAGCGTTTCCCGAGGCAGCCCACTCTCAGGTTGCGGGACCCATTTGGAGCCTCAGTTGATCCCGGATGGCTCTGGGCTGAATGGAGACCGTAGGTTAGTTGCTCTATTTTGTGCACCGGTTCTATCGTATGGTCGGTGGCCTATTTTGGGACCGAGTCGACCATTTTGGGCGGACTAAGTCGGTCACCCAATTGAGCCTAACTGACTATGACTGGTGGCTATATAAAAGCAAGCCCGTGAAGCCCATTTCATCACTGGCTACAACAACCCTGATTCCTTAGCATCCAGCCTCCGTCTTCCACTATTTCCAGCACGCCATGGAAGCATCTTTCACAGGAGCGCACGGTTGGGAGGCAGCGCCATCTATTGTATTAGTTCTATAGAAATCAAATTTTTTATTTTCCATACTATCTTGTTGTCTCTCTTGCGTACGAGATCCTATTATCTGTTGAGCACAGACGTATTATTATTTTATTACATGGTATTAGAGCCTCGGGGGGGGTCACTATGTATAAACCCTCTATATCACGTGCGTTCAAGGCCTATATTTAAAATCCCTTATCTGTAAATTTTTTCATTAATAAAATGTACCCCTTTTCTATACAAATCTGTAAATTTTTTCCAAAATTATTTTAAATAGTCCCTTATGTATATTTATTTCTGTAAATTTTAGGAATAGAAAATATCCTTCTGTCGAACTCACATGATAGGGTTACATATGATGAGTGACCCCCCCGAGATTAGAGCCTGGACTCTAGCAAGAAGATTTGGTAGTGTGTTTTCTGCTTGCGAGTAGATTGTGAGAGATGGCCCAGCCCACAAGACTGCGAATCCCACCGTTCGGCAAAAGCGGAAAGTTGGACGGCTCTAACTATCCACTCTGGAAGTTCAAGATGAAGACCATCCTAAGCGCATACGAGCTTTGGGACACTCTTACTGGGGTGGATGTGAGGCTGGTTGCGAGACTGGATCCAGCCAATGCAGGACAATAGATTACTACCAACTACGGATGAGATTCTTGCGTGGACAAGAAGAAATGCAGATGCGTTGTGTTCTATTGTCTGCAGTGTTAAGGATTCCAACATGGCATTAATTCAACATGTCACCACAGCGGAGGAGGCATGGACGGTCTTGAAAAATCAGTACGAGACCACGAATCAGATGCGGATTCAAAATCTGGAGACTCAACTCGCAAACGAGAAGTTGTCTCAGTCTGAAGTGGCAGAGAAGTTCATCACCAGGGTGAAGAATCTGCACGATCAAATGACTGCGATTGGCATCACCATCACCAGTGAGAATCTAGCACGAAGGTGCATACGGATTCTCCCACCAAAGTACAACAGTCTTGTTATGGCGTTGAATACATAGAAAAGAAATCCGCCCCTCAACTTTGAGGATTTTAGCGCGATGCTTTTGGAGGAGGAGATGCATCAAAAGATGAGGACTGGAGAAGATTCGGCTTTCGGGACCAGATCAAAGGAAGGTAAGGGTAAGGACTCTGGTAACCCATCTTCTTCTGATGATAAAAAGAGAAAGAAGAAGATCACGTGCTTCTATTGCAACAAGGCAGGGACAAGCAGAATGAGTGCCGAAAGAAGATTGCAGATGAGAAGAACGGAGTAAAGAAAGAGTCCAACAACAGTGCATAGGCAGTACCAGCAGAGCTATTCGTCGCAATTGAGGAGATTTGCACGGAGGTAGTTCAAGTACCTGCGGATGAACCGTGGATCATTGACAGTGGCGCATCGCGTCACATGACCAGTCAGAAGGATTGGTATACCTCTCTATAGCCGGTAGGGAATGGCATCCTGGTAGCAGTCGGCAATGATGCAAAATGTCCAGCAAAAGGAAAAGGTACGATTGCTCCCAAGTCAGATGGAGTTGTAAAATAGTTGTCCGATGTTCTTTATGTGCCAGATATCAAGAGGAACTTGTTGTCCATTTCCGTGATCACGGATCGAGACCTCAAAGTTCAATTCAATATAAGAATGGTGCACAGATTCTGGATCTTCAAGGGAGATGAACCCAAGTGTCTTGAAGAGGCACAGGGTGATGATAGGTGGATGGAGGCTATGTAGTCAGAGTATGGCTCCATAATGAAGAACAACACTTGGGACCTTGTGGAACAACCACCAAAATGCAAGGTAATCGGAACCAAGTGGGTGACAAGACCAAGTACAAGTCCAACGGCACATTGGATAAGTACAAGGCTCGACTCATGGCAAAAGGATTTGCACAGGTACATGGTTTTGATTATCAAGATAATTTTGCTCCCACAGCTCGACTAACCACAATTCATAGTGTTTTGGCTTTAGCTGCCTAGGGAAGTTGGCCTGTGTTTCAGATGGATGTGAAATCCACCTTTCTAAATGGAGATCTCAAGGAGGAGGTATACGTGGAACAACCACCAGGTTTTGAGATCCCCAGTTCAGAAGGTAAAGTCTACGAACTTAAGAAGGCACTTTACGGGCTAAAATAGGCCCCACGAGCGTGGTACCAGTGAATTGATGCCTACTTTCTACAAAACAGGTTCAGGAGAAGCCCATCTGATGCAAATTTGTATATCTTCAGAGAAGGAGGCAGGTGTATGATCATGGTCCTTTATGTGGACGACCTTGTCATAACAAGAAACCATGAAGAGAAGATCTCGTAGACGAAGCATTTGCTAGGAAGAGAGTTTGAAATGACAGACCTTGGACTGATGCATTTCTGTTTGGGGATTGAAGTTTGGCAGGAGCCGAAACAGATCTTCATTTCACAGCTGAAGTATGCTGGAGAGGTACTAAAGGCATTTGGCATGACTGAGTGCAAGACAGTTGATACCCCTATGGAGGTTGATGTGAAGATCTCGAATGAGGATTCATCACCACTGGTGGACGAATAAGCCCCGGGAGAACCATTAGAGGGCAGGGATGCGGGTGCTAAAATACATCAAAGGCACACTTAATTATGGCATCACCTATACCAAGGGCAACATCTTGACCGAATTCTATGACTCGGATTGGGCAGGAGACGTGGACAACAGGAGATCAGTGACAAGGTACTATTTCTCACTTGGATCTAGAGTTGTGTCATGGGTCAGCAAGAAGCAACCCACAGTTGCTCTTTCTTCTACCGAGGCCAAGTACAAATCTGCATGCTTTGCTTCTTGCGAGGCAGTGTGGTTGAGGAGGATTTTGGGGGACATGGGTGCAGTGCAAAACAAGCCTACGCAATTATCATGTGACAATCAAAGTTGCATGGCAATTGCAAAGAACCCAGTGTTCCATGCTCATACAAAACACATTGAGATTCAATATCACTTTGTATGCGAGCTCATTATGGATGGAGAGGTTGACTTGGTGTACTGTTCGACTATAGAGAATGCTGCGAACATCTTCACGAAGGCTCTTGGAAGAGACTTACTGGAGAGGCATCTTCATCGACTTGGCATTGGGCTGAAAAAGTAAGTTTACTTGCGGGTGGACATTGAGGGGGGGTGTTAGATATCAATGCTCCACTCTCGTGTAACTACACGGGAACCAGCTAACTCTACTTGTAAGCCCCCCATATGAGGAGAAGGCATTTGAGCAGCTTGTTTATCCGGTAGGTCCTAGTTTGGACACCAGATGGGGGCCATGTGTGGCCTGATGGCTGGACAGCTTCAAATAGAGTTGGCACACCACCAACTAGTCTACATGCAAGTGCGGGAAGGCATCCCTTGACTGACCGCACTGAGGGTAGATGGAGCATTTCTCGGGGCAGCCCACTCTCAGGTTGCGGGGCCCGTTTGGAGCCTCAGATGATCCCAGATGGCTCTAGGCCGAACGGAGACTGTAGGTTAGTTGCTCTATTTTGCACACCGGTTCTATCGTATGGTCGGTGGCCTATTTCGGGACCAACTCCCAGTCGATCATTTTGGGTGGACTGGGTTGGTCACCCAATTGAGCCTAACTGACTACGACTGGTGGCTATATAAGACCAAGCCCGTGAAGCCCATTTCATCACTGGCTATAGCAACCCTTATTCCTTAGCATCCAGCCTCCGTCTTCTACTATTTCCAGCACGCCATCAAAGCTTCTTTCACAGGAGCACACGGTTGGGAGGCAGCGCCATCTATTGTATCAGTTCTACAGTAATCAAATTTTTGATTCTCCATACTATCTTGTTTTCTCTCTTGCATATAAGATTCTGTTATCTATTGAGCACAGACGTTGTATTATTTTCTTACAGAAATATGCTCAGAGGGACAGGGGGGGAGGTCACTATATGTATAAACCCTATATATCACGTGTGCTTAAGGCCTATTTGTAAAACCTTTTATTTGTGCATTTGTCATGAATAACCTTTTTCTATTGAATCTATGAATACCCCCCTTTCTATGATAACCTTTTGTAAGTGAAAAATATGTAAAAAGAAGATTTGAAAAACTCCTTCTGTTGAACCCATGTGATACACTTACATATGTATTTATAAGTGACCCCCAAAGAAAAAATTTGGGAGAGAGGTACCAGCAAGGCCTCCAAAGTGACCCAGACTGGATAAATACACATAAGATTCTTAGTTGGGTTGAAAAGAGGATCCCAAGGCATAATATATGCAAAAATCCTTGCACCATGGACTCTTGCCATATTTACCAACATAATATCCACATCAGCAGAACGTGCATAGCAGAAAAGGAACACAAAGGAATAGATCGGGTCAACACCAACTTTTGCAAATGACCACGAGTGCAATGATAACGGATTAATGATGCGTCCCATGAAATAAACACAAATGCCATGTTGGTGCACTTGATAGATACTCTCAAAAAGAGACTATGGAGGGAGAGCTTGACATAGTAGCAACCCTAGATCTTGAGCCTACGAGATAGATTCCTCACATAGATGGCAAATAATATGTCACTGCAATGTTGATGAGGGAAATTTTGCAAAATTAGGCAACTTAACTACCTTATTAGGTTGAGAGCAATTTAAGAAAGTTAAGCCCATTAGAAGCTATCAAGATTAAAGTAGGCAGTGCTTTGAACAACTAAAAAATGAATGGATTTTGGGGGCCTAAAGGTACCAGAGATACTGTAGTAGACAAAAGGATAGACAAGATAACAAATTAAGGCTATAATGGAATGATAGAAGGCTGCAATGAAACGGTTTAAGTTTGTAATAGAACACTAGATGACTACAACAGAATAGTAAATGCCTACAATGGAATAGCATATAGCTGCATTAGCATAGTGGAGGGAACCTGCAGGTCTAAAGAAGCTATAGAATTAGCTTGTAAAGAAAATGTAGAGGGGTCCAACGCAAGTATATGCAAAAATGTAGGGGAACGCAAAGTTGACAACCATGAAGGAGTAATGACAATTTTTATCTTGAAGCTACACACACACACACACACACACACACACACACACGCACGCACGCATGCACGTGCATTCATGTTTATGGGCACACACATGCACGCACACGTGCACACACAAACATGACTACACACACACACACACACACACACACACACACACACACACATACACACGTGCACATGCACACATAATAGACACACCCACACACATAACTATAGCCTTGAGGACATAGTCTAAATAGTTTAATATCTAAAGCTGATACTACGCAAGTAAGTCACATAGAGTTTGTTGGCTGTAGCAATGTCAAATATCGACCCAAAAACTTTGGACATTGTACATAGATCAAGGAAGAGAAAAGATTCATAATTTTACAACTAAGGTCAAGGGATCATGAGTTTCTATATAAACACGTCTCATATGAGGAGATCTAAGGGGTGCTTACCAAGCATGTTTAAACAATAATGAAAAAGTCCACAAATGTCATAAAAATAAGAAAGAATAGACATTTTGAGAGCACATGGAGGCTAAAAATTATTAAGTCCATAGAAAAAATCAAAGAGAAAGTTATGATTTGAAATGACATAATCTTTTCCAGTAAGAGCACAATATGCAACCTTTTGTATGAACATTTTAAGATTGATAAATGCTTAAAAAGGGCCCGAATCATTCATAGACTTATGGGAATGTTGCCGCGAAACCAAAAATACTATTCCAAAAGGCATTTCACACAATACATGTGATTTTTATTTGTACACGAAATCATGCAATGTCCTACTAGGCTTCCAACGCATTAATCACTCCTCAGTTATTTTGAGAGCATTTAAATAGATATGTTGACGATAAATAGTAAGGACATGATTGGTGATACTTGCTTAAGGAATATTTGCTTTATATAGCTATACTCTAGCTATACTAACATGTATAAACTCATACCAAGTATCTCAAAAAAGAACTATCTCAACTCACTTAAGCTATCTCTCTTCATCAATTACCATTTAATCAACAAAGCAAGAGTATGTGAAGGTTTATGTGAAGCAAGTATTGACATTGTATTGGAGCTTCCTATGATTGCCATCTGCTTTCATGCGTATCTAACTAAGAAAGGCACTCTAATGCAAAAGTTAGTGTAAAAGCATCGACATTGCACACTAAGAACTCTTCCACGTTGACATGGAAAATGTATCTCGTTGAAAATTTACAGATTATGAGCTATATGACTTTACATGAAAAACCAAACCTTCTGAGCGACCTATAAATTCACAATCTCAGAGGAACGTTGGGAGGTTGCTGCTGCAAGCAAACCAATCTAAGAGGGTTGCTGCTGCAAGCAAACCGAAAGTTCCCGAACAAAGCATGCGCTTTATTCCGGCATGCAATTCTGTGTTTTAGGGTACCTCTTATACGGAATTTTACTTTTATGGCTGCTGCTTTGATCATCATAATTCCAAGATTTAAGCAGATAAAGCTCTAGTACCTGAAGAAAAACCTGCCGCCAGCAATTGTACTTCGATGTTCTTCTTATTGTATGCAGCTATTTGTTGCCTTCTAGGCGTATAGTTTATGAAATATGCCCTTTCAACGATCAGTATAATCAGTTGAAGCTTGGTATGGTAAGCGAGCTCGGACCTGCGACGGATTGTTGATGATCAGGTGGGAGCGCCGGACCTGCAGCCGCCGGTTGAGTCGGCCGCTTGCGCTTCTTTTTCTCATAAGCAATGCCTCGTGCCTTGGCTTGCATCTCTCGCACTTCTCGTAAGTAGAGGCGAACGGCCCGAGCGCCGAAAGGATTGGACTCGGGCTTTCCGCCGTGCTCTTCAAAGGCTGCACGCAAACGACCGATGAGCGCATCCAAACTTCCCCAAGCCTGGCGGAGTGGGCAAGCACATGGAGCGGGGGGGTGCGGATGACCAAAGAAAGGGCAACCCTGCGCATGCACCTTCGTCTTTCCAAACTGGTCTAAATACCGTAAAAATTCAAGTACATGAGCTCCACTGCATTTTCCGAGTGCCAGTGGTGGACGATGATTCCTGAGATACTGCCCAAACGTGTTCCAATCCCGCCGTTTCTGAGATTCGTAGCGACTAGGTGCAGCCATAGTAGCGGCGGCGGCAGCAGGCTCTTGATCTGCGGACATCATTTCCTGCCTGGCGGTATTGGTGTTGGAGGGCTGCATTGATGCGTTCATAAAAGTTCCGGCAGTGGCAAGCGATCCACCTGCGTCCAATCCCCCGTTCATGGGTGGATGCTGATAAACTATATGGAAGAAGAGCTTAAAACGGGCACGATTTCTCCTGAAGCGTTTCACAGTAGCAAGGACGTAGTACACATGATGAGAGGCGTCATATTGTCATGAGCTCAAGATGCAGGCAAGAGAGAGATCGGAAGTGTGAAAGACGGGTGGAAGAGTTAGGGCTTAGTAGCGCCGACGCATGGACTGTGAGCTGAGTTGATTTAAAGAAGGGGAGTGTGGCGTGAAGGCCATGGCAGGGGGGCGAGATCTGGTGAATGAGGGGGGAACGCTAGATCGTGTTGACAGGGGCGGCAGGGGGAGGGAGGAGAGAGAGGATGAGGATGATGGGTGATGGGTGGCAAAATGGAGGCCGTAGGGACGATGACTGTGTGTGTGTGTGTGTGTGTGTGTGTAGGATTTTGAGGAGGAGGAGGAGGAGGAGGTGATGAAGAGGTGCAGGGGGCAAAGCAAAGGAAAGGAGCTGTCGGTAGAAGAGAGAGGCGGCCGGCTGGCTGGGACTTGGACTGGGAGAGAGAGAGAGAGCTGAGAGGCTAGAGCTACTAGTTGTGTGTGGTGGTGGGACCCGTCCCCCATCTAGTCGCACTTGCATTGGTCAGGGGCCCCCGTGCCAGCAATTCTACCATGGTGGTTAGTCCAGTGGGCAGCAGCAGTCCTTACAAATTACGACCACCTTTCGCCCTCAACGTCACGTCGCCCAAAAGCACCCTGCCCCCCCCGCGCCACTTCACACTTCACATTGAATAAAGTGGCCACCTCTCGTCATACACGATCTGTCTACAGTCCATATCAAAGCTTCCTTCAAGAATTTTAGGATCCCATTATTTACATCCCATTATTTAGATCTCCCTCCTTTGCATTCATTGGTATGCAACTTCCATCTAGATACCTTCTAGCTCGAGGCACATCTTTAAACACCTTCTAGCTCATTGAACTCTCACACCACTTTTGTTCATAGTGTCTAAATTTGTACAAAGAGTTTGTCAATTTTAATATTTACATGTAATACCTCTCTATGTTGAAAGAACAATGAGAGAGAGAGAGAGAGAGAGAGAGAGTGAGAGAGTTGTTTTGACAAGCTAGCACACAATCTACCATTACAGAGATTGTAGGCGACTATAGGATACTTTGAAAGCATGCCAAGACTAATTTGTACCATTACAGAGATTGTAGGCGACTATAGGATGCTTTGAAAGCATGCCAAGACTAATTTGTTCCCCATCACTACACTAGTGGAATGCATTATGCCAATGTCGATCACTTTACCTTAGGTCACAATAATGTGTGTCTTTATGTAAATTCGACATAGTTTCCTCACAAAACTTTATTTAACACGTTTTAGTGTGAAGGGCTATTATTGCACTTAAAAACGTATTATGACACTATAGTAGTTATAAATTGATTTTGCCTAGATTCTTCAATGCATGTCAAATAATTGTCAATGAACAATTCTAGAGCATCCACATCATGTTTTGTTTAACAAATTTTCTCACTTAGCCCTCATTATACCTAGCGAAAAGGATCCCGTCAATCATGTATACATCATCCATTACTTCCTTGTCATGACCTACTTTTCTTTTACAGTTGCCATGACCTGCTTTAAACAATAAGAGGTCAAGAGGGGCACACACACACACACACACACACATATATATATGAGAGAGAGAGAGAGAGAGAGAGAGAGAATTTCACTCTAGGGATTCAAAGATAAGACAACGTCCCACCTTTCCAAAATAGGAGCAATATGGAAACCATCAATAGGTTCCATTTTATAGAGCTTAGAAACAATTCAGAAGTTTGTTTTACATAACTACAAGTTAAATGGTGTTTCTTTTGTGATCTTATAAACTCAAAAAGGCTAACTAGATCTTTAAGGAATACACTAGTAACTACACATGACGTCAGTGCTTACGAGCATATGAACTAGGTATCATATCGATTTTAAGGCTGTGAACTTAAATGTCTCAAAAAGATTCTATTATATTGGACTTCAATATCTCAATTCAACAGACACAATCCCATGTGTTCGCATAATTTTCGATGTAAGCGGAATAACTTGCATGTGGGTCGGTCGTGTTTACATTTTCTAAAAGTAATGATCATAAGCGTTGCTTTAAGTAATGATCATAAGCATTGCTTTAGGACCCCCATATGAACACAAATAGTTTTTAGAGAAGTGTTTGAAGTTCTACAAAAGTTTGGCATTATAAATATTATAGGCAAAAAAGTTGGGTATGTATGAGAAACTTTGGATATTATAACCTAACATCAGATCAGCATAGGCTCTAGAAAATTATGACACTTAATAAATAATATTCCCTAAATGTACCATGCCTAGGGAACCCTTGCATGTACACATAATGATAAATATATCTTTATGTTTATTGGGTTAATGTCTCTAACTGTACAATAGATTTGTATTGATCCTCCCTCATACTCAACCATAGTCTACCAATAGCTCCACCATGATCAAGCTTTTCTATTAGTCATGTGGAATTCGATTACAAAAATATTTTTGACCACTCTGCATCAAATTGGTAGACTTTTTCAATGCACAATTGGCCTCATATACTTTATAATGCACGTACTCACATTAGGCCTTCACACCACCTCTTAGGCATTCCCCCTAACCCAAAGTCAACAATCCCTACAACTTTTCTATTTATAGATAGACTATGTTGAGTTAAGAATGCACTTGGTCAATGGTTCAACCTTGCACCTACTCATAGCTAACTCCACAAAAAAGACAACTCAACAACTCTCAAACTTAGATTAAGCTTATAATTTCCCTCTATTCTACCCCCAACTCGACCAACAAGCAAGGTTTCCATAATTTACAGTAACAATTTCCTTGATAACTTCTATGTGTCCATTTAGGGTGATTACAACTAACACCCATTTCATTAATTTTGGACAAGTGTGCTCTCCAAAGTCATTTTTACGAGTACTTTTGAATCAAAATTGGAAAAGAATAGAACTCTCCTTTAAAAAAACAAAAAAAATCTTAAAAATAAGCTAAATTTGTATGTTTTTTAATGAATATGAAATTTATAGATTACAAAATTTAATGTAACATCTTATAAAGACTTTCATATCCTCTTCATCTAGCACTAGAAAGTGCGGCAAGGGAAGACCTAACGTTTCCAAGCATCATAGTTCTTGATTCTATATTTGAATATCGACAAGTGATGAGTGAGAACGAGCGGCTCCTTGCTAAGTTGAATCGCTTGAATGCATTTCTCCAACAGTCCGGACATAGGCAAGACATTGAAAATGCATACGAGGAGCAATGCCCGCATCTCTGCTACATATTCTCAACAAGCACGAGATGCATGTTGTCTTTGTTATTGTCTTTGTAACAATAGT
The DNA here is from genome assembly GCF_047967505.1 of Dipteris shenzhenensis. NCBI lineage: Eukaryota > Viridiplantae > Streptophyta > Polypodiopsida > Gleicheniales > Dipteridaceae > Dipteris > Dipteris shenzhenensis. Next base: position 53,130,304 of record NC_141619.1, on the reverse strand, counting down.
TTTTAGTAATGCATTTAAATGTTACGATATTCTAAAATTTTGAATGATTTTAATCATTTGGTTTTTACAAATCGATATTCTTCAAACACTCAACCGTCTCATGATCATGTTGGTCTCACGGTCTCCATCCTCACTACCTTGGTACTAATCATCTTGCTATGCAGCCTCTTCAGTGTCTTGTTGAGAAATTGCCACCGGTGCAATTGTTCGTGTGGATGTCCTTGGAAAAATTTATAACTTCATCAGCAACTAGCACACATCGCTCCACCACCTGCTATTTACAATGTCATGATGTGCAATAAATTCATCCGGATCGTTCTGATCGAAGATGGTGGTATGTGATCCGTTACACCACGAAGTAAGCAAATTTTTTAAGATAGAGATGTGGATATGGAGATGCCACTACCAATGCCGGATCCAATTGATCCAGATGGATCTAGCGAAGAAGATGAAGATCACAATATGAGCCAAGAGGAAGATGCACATAATGACATCGTATGCGAGGAAGATGGTGATCACAATATTGAGGAAGAAGATGACAATCATCAAGAATCACCACACTTTATTGAAGAAGTTAGGTGAACATACTATGTCAAAGTACAATGATGACATAGGAGATCAACTCGGTATAGAGTTGGAGATAGACGTGTTTGGCATGCTACACAATAACACAAAGCACCCATAGACATGCACACAGACGCATTTTCTTAACTTGACCCACATCTATAGGTGCATCTATATAACATACAAACATGTCGATAGATGCGCTTTTAGACGCTCTGTAGAAATTTTAAAAAAATAGAAAGATGCATACATAGACACGCTTATAGATGCTCTGTAGAATCTTTTTGTTTAATAAAAGTAGAATTATGTGTGGTTGAACAGAATGTTGTGTATGTTGTGTGTGCTATGTGGTTACAAGAATGCCATTTCCACATTGTGCAATTCAATTCTTACAGCCAAGCGCATTTTAATTAGCATGATTACAAGCACGTCTATAGCCGACGATTACAATTTCGAATAAAACATTACAACTCCAAAACGTTTAGTTCACAAGGCATTCATTGATAGAACGTTGCACAAGGAAATTGAAAGCCAAAAAAATAAAAGGAGTGTATATTAATTCATAGCCCAAAAAGTGCTTGTATGTACATATAGCACGAAGCCAAGCCACAACCTATGGCTTCAAGTACAAAAAATAAGAGGAGTGTATATACAAGAGTAGCACGAAGGCAAGCCAATGGCTTTAAGTATAAAAAAGAGTAGCTAGCACTACTTGTACGACTAATCTATGTTCTCCGCATCCTCACTCCCTTCTTCGCTTCCTTCTTCCTCATCTTCTTTCTCCTGATCAGCCCTAGGGCCCTGTAAACGAGGGACAACTTGTATCAATGTATGAAAAATCAAATCTTTATTTACAATAATGGCATTATTTAATTACTTTTAAATACCTGGGGGGCGCTCTAGTAGCCTGGATATACTGCTCCTCAGTAATCAACCCGTGATCATAGAAGTGCCTCCATGTATCTCCTCTATGATGGTGGCGGTGGTAGGCTATCTCAACAGGAGTAGGGTACCTGCCCACGATATCAAGCTACAAGATGACACAATTTGCAGAGGGGTTAGTACAAAGAAACAACCTCCTAATAAACCACATAAACATAATATAATACTTACAAATTAGGCCCCCCGTGATTCAACACCTCCTGCTTCAAAATGCACGTTTCCATATTGTTCCATTTGGATCCTTCATGCCTCCACATGTTGCAGACTGGTATCCGTCACCTTCGCTAACTTCATTGCTTTCTTCCACTCACGCTTATGAGTGGTGTGGGGCTGGCCCCTTGGTGGTTGAACTCCCTCTCTCCTGGCAATCTCAGCTAGTTCCTACCTCTTAAGCGAAGATCTTTTATTGGCAAGTATCATAACAATCTTTGACTTGGCCCATTTATCTGTGACACAACAACACAAAGCAACTATAGACGCGCTTGGTAGACGCGCAAAATAGCGGGCGCGTCTATAGGCATTGCTTTAGTAGAGAAATTACGGGCACGTCTAAATGCGCGGCTAAACGCTCGTCTATTTGCGCGTAAATCACCGCATCTATTTGCGCGTTTGACCTGAGAAAATACGGGCCCGTCTAACATCCCGTTTATTAGCGCGTCTATTTGCGCGTCTATTTGCGCGTTTATTTGCACGTTTACACTGAGAATCATACGTGCATTTAGACGCATAAATAGACGCGCTCCAGAGAATACAGAAAGTGAGATTTTGGTGTACATCATTTCTTTCCAAACATTGCCCATGATTACCAAAGCACATAATTTTTTGCAAGCCCACATATACAAGAATTAAGTGAGATGAGGAGAATGAGACAATCTGTAAAATAGTTTTGCCAATATCAATTGTGGGGCTACGGTTCAATCTCATCCTCAATGAGATCAACCCTTGCCAAACTATCTACTTCAAAATCCAAACAAGTGTTTAGATCTACAAATACATTCAACCCACTACTACTTGTGCCACTCATGTGCTCATCGAAATCAGCATCTCCAATGGTAGGCTCGTCCTCACGGGTAATGGCCTCAATATCTATATCTCCTATCTCATGATCATCCTCCTCTCTTGTATCACGGTCATCATCACGTCCATGGCCATGATCATCCTCCATACGCTCCATATTAGTAAATGTACTATACATCACTTTGGAACGTGGCATAATAGGTATGAAATGCCACCATCTATTATTATCCACCATTGGTTGATAGACAACCTAATTCAAACACAAATACAATCATGTTACTTTTCTTGCATCAAATATTTAAAAGCGAGTATTTTTATGTGTGTGCACAGTACCTGTTCACATTGTTGCGGTAGTACTAGTGTGTCCTTCCTACTTTGCCAAAACTTTGTGGAGTCAATAGTTACAAAGCCACTTGCATGGCGTTTGATTGTTGCATTAGGGCCTCTTTCCACCACGTCCTTAAACCACTTTACATCCAAAACATACACAAAGAAGCGTCGAAAGTCAAGCATAATGATATCTTGGATTATGCCACAATAATCATCCATGGCTCCATTGGCTCCCTCAAAGCTAGCAATGACGCCGCAATCTTGTGTGTTTCTCTTATCATCAATCCGTTGTGTTCGAAAATGCTTGCCCTCACACCATATAGCATTGAACATAGTGCACTACACCAAGAAAAAATCAATTAAATAAGCAATCTAAATTATTGAAAGCTCCTAACTTATGCATAACATTCTATATACCGACCTTGCTCATGCATCCCCTAGCATACTCCCATTCTTCCATTGTGATATGCATCCCCTCGTCTTTCTCTGCTTTCTCCATTTCATCAAGTAGCCAATCCACATGAATATCCTTTGGAAGTGCTCTTAGATGCTGAGGGTATGGCACACGAGATCCGTGGTGTGTACGAAAGAGGGCCCTTTCTTCTTGTCTTCTTGCCTTTGCATCCTCGTATCTTGTCACCCATCTTTTCATCACATCACTATTAAGCACGCAAAAGAGGTTGATACTCCGTGTCTATTACTTTGTTGTGTCCTTTTCCTTAAGGCACAATAGAGGTCATCCTTAGGTCTTCATCATCTCTCCATAGTCGTGGGAGAGAGCTATCCACATCAATAAGAAACTCAGAAATATATACAAGTGACTCTTGTACCAACCAACCCTCGGCCATGCTACCTTCGGGTCTTGCATTTTGTCTCACGAAGCCCTTCAACGTCTTCATGAAGCGCTCAAGGAAAAACAACCATCGTGCATGTATAGTACCGCATATAGCAATCTCATCCACCAAATGTACTATGAGATGTAGTTGGCTTGTGAGAATAGAACGTGGAAATGTCTCCTCCACTAAACAAACCGCCTCCACTGACATAACTCGAGCATTCTCAAGAGTGGTGGGATCTATTTCCTTTGAGCTCACATACCTCACAAGCTTGCCCATCTTGTAAATACAATCTTTCACGTCCTTTGATGCACTACGTGAAATGCTAGTAGGTAGTATGAACTGAACCCGCGAGGAGGTCGTTGATTAGTTGCTTATAGCTATTCACTCACAAATTTGAAAGGAAAAAGATATTATGCATATAAAATACTTACTTGGAGCATCTTTGCCAATCATGAGATTTCAAGCCATATAATTGCTCTACACCTCTTTTCTTGCTCTTTGTAAAGGCTCCCTTCAAACACCTCATGCATCCAGTGGGAGTACGAATTGTAGTAATAGCGCGCTTCACCGTCGCCATCTCTAGCTTTGATAACATCCACGGTGCACGAGGTAAAAAAACACGCCCATTTGGTCTCTCTTGAGGCCAAGCTTCACGCATCCTCCCTGTGGTACGTAGATCCTCCCTTATGCCTGCCGAATCTCGTGTCCCATTCAAATGCTCCCAAATGGTAGATGCCACATTCTTGAAGATATGCATGGGATCAAGCAGGTGATTGATCTTGAGGTGGGACCAATATGGTAAACGATAAAAGATGGAGTATCTAAACAAAATAAAGTGTTAGCGTGCAATCTTTACTTTCAACCAATATAGCCAATCTTTACTTCCAGCCAATAGTTACAAACCCTTACCGGCTCATGCCAAGTGGTGGAGGAGTCGTGGAACCGTCCCAAATTCTCATCCAATCTCCCGCGGTGAGTGATTGTGGGAGGACTTCATTCCAAGGGGCAACATATCTAGGATGATCAGGTGGGAGAAATCGATGGTGATTCTCATAGATGACCTTATTCAATGCGTCTACCCGTGAGGCAACTAGCGAAGGACCACAAACAGGACATGCATGGTAACCCGATGTAGTGAGACCTGAACAATAGATGCAATTAAGAGTGGAAGGTGGGTTTAGGGTGCCACGTCCTTTGCCTATTCATAATTAAAAAATGCAATGCTTACCTGAACACTCGTCATAGCCTGGGAAGTCATGCATCGTCCACATCAAGACTGCTTTGCAGTTGAAGTCTCGTGAGGAGGGAGGCCTGCTCACATCATGCATCTCGATACCTCTCCAAAGTATCTCTAGCTCATCAATCAAAGGCTCCAAATAAACATCAGGATTTTTGACTTTATGTTTCCCTGGAATTAAAAGGGACAGCATGACATGTCCTTTCTTAATAGCCATAGAGGGTGGAAGATTGTAATTCACCAATACCACTGGCCATACACTGTAAGACGTGCTTTTGAGACCAAATGGGTTCACACCGTCCATACCCAATCCAAGTCTCAAGCACCTAGGTTCTTCCTTGAAGCTTGGCCATGTGTCTTCAATATGCTTCCACGCAGGAGAGTCCGCGGGAGTTCTCCACTTGCCATCGGTTGATCGATGGGAGGAATGCCATGACATGAGCTCTGCAATAGATTTGCACTTGAACATATGTTGGATGCGAGGGATTATGGGAAAATGTCGCAATACCTTATGAGGCACATCCAAGGTTTTGAGATCTGCTCTATATCTTGCCTCTCCACAAGTAGGACACTCTCTTGCATCCTTATGTAGTCCATGAAACAAAACGCAATCGTTGACACATGCATGGATGCGCTTGTAATCTAATCCTCCAAGAGAGGTCACATGTTGCCTTGCCATATCTCTTGAGGTCGGTAATTTATTCTCCCTTGGAAGCATTTTACACAATAGCTTGCACGTGAAGACCATAAACGAGGAAAAGCATTCGAGTAATTGACCCACTAGCATAATTCACCATGTTTGCAAAATCGACTTTAAAGCTTACTTGAGTAATGCATTCAAACTTGCATTGCTCCATCCATAGATGGTTTGCAAGTTTAGTAACTCAAGGGAGGCACGTAGAACAGAGAATGTGCACCCCTCAAACGGTGGAGTCGATGCTGCGGTAAAAAGATCATCCTGCTCCATGCTATTATCCCTCCCTTGATGGACATATAAATCCCGCACCATATCATCAAACACCTCCTCCTCCACGGCTTCATGAGGTAATGGTGGAGGGCTACTATCACCATCACTCCATGCATCCGTAATGGTCCCTCCTGAAGATCCCACCTCATATCGCCGACGCTTCGCCTCCTCATGATGGGCATAGGGTAACATGTGCGGGTGTGGCACTGCATCCTGTATCAAATTAAAACGGGATCATAACTCAAACATATGAACACCCATAGGTATCTCAATCAACCTTAACTTACAAACCCTTACCCTGTTTATGGTCACATCCCATTCTCCATACTTTGAGATATGATTGAGTGTAATCCTGCGTGCACGATACATGTTTCCTCGACATCGATCACACAGACATTTGATTTTTTGCTCCAACCACATTTCGCGATGGTGGATACGGAGGGATTCATCCTCACTGGAGCTACTTGTTGAAGATGGAGACATCCTACAAACAAACAACCCACCAAATTTGCTCTTCTTCAAATGCATAATTTAAACTCTGTGTTGCGTCTATCGCCGCGTCTATAGTCGCGTCTAACATCGCGTCTAACGGCACGTCTAAATGCACGTCTACTCTGTGTAGTTAGACGTGCCTATAGACGCGCTAATAGACACGATGTTAGACGCGGCTTTTAAACCTGCTTTTCGGCGCGCCGCTCACTTTGCTTTTCTTTACATTACTTAAACTTCGCGAGCGGCTTCCTTCCTTCTTTATTAGCAGTTCCATAGATTCGAAGCTTAAGAGAGAGCCTCCCATACACAGTTCCAAGCTTTCACTCAAGAGAAAGGGATCGTACCTACACTTACTTCCAAGCCTAAAGGTGAGGAGGAGTACGAACAAGGAGAAGAAACAAGTTTGGAAAAGAAAGAAGAACCTTCCATACCTTTATCCAAGTAAGTCCTTTTGAAGTTGTTCTTGTTTGGAAGTTTGCTCTTTCCAGTTTTGTACTTTCTCGCATCCAGGAAACGCAAGATCTAGGTATGAGCGTCACGTTTTTGTGTCGGGCGCAACGTCCTTTTCGACTTTTTAGAAATCTCGCCTGTCGGAGCGCGTCTATAGGCGCATCTCAGGGTGCGTCTAAAAGCGCGTCTACAGGCGCGTCTAACTGCGTGTCTGGCTTGTTGCAGACACACACAGACGCGTCTATAGATGCTCACACAGATGCCCTGTTAGACACACTTTTAAACGCACTGTTAGACGCATTGTTAAACGCACTATTAGATGCACTGTTAAACGCACTGTTAGACGCACTGTTAAACGCACTATTAAACGCTCTGTTAGACGTGTCTATAGACGCGCAAATCAGACGGGTCTATAGACGCGCTCTGACAGAGCCTCTTTTTTCTTCCCCTTTCTTCTCAGCTCATCAGTAATAGATTTTTTTCCTTTTTTCCAGTTCAACATGTGGCCAGGAAGCGCTTCTAGCTCGCCTGATCCCCGGGAATCAATTTGGAAGGACTTATATAATCTTTTAGGGCACCCTCCTAGTCCTACGGAGTTATACGGGTATATGACGGGTACCCTTAACACTCCCCAGGAGTCGGCACTACAGACTCCGAGCCACCCCACACCGCCTAAGATCACCCCAGCGGAGTCAGCACAGCCGTCTTATGCCCCTTCTTATGCCCCTTCCCCCGTACCGTCTTATGCCCCTTCCCCCATGCCATCTTATGTCCCTTCTGCCATCCTGTCTTATGCCCCTTCCCCCATGCCATCAGGAGGTCCTTCTGTCTCGGCGAGCCATCGACGTACTCGCCAACCGTCGAGACTCGGTTCTCCAGCTACGAGTGGTCAGCGTAGTCCCATGCAGTCCCCAACTACAAGTGGCCAGCATACGAGCTTGACACGATAGGGTAGTAGGCATAGTAGCAGGGAGAGCGGTGGCGGATGCATGGCATAGTAGCAGGCATAGTAGCAGGCATAGTAGCAGGGAGAGCGGAGTGCTTTGGGCCATGTGGCGGTGAGGAGGAGGATGATTCAGATGATTTAGACGTGCCTCTGGGTGATGGTATGATTTATTATGACATCACTCAGACAGGAGGCATCTTGATAGATGCGCGGGGGATGGCCTTCATGCGCTCTGTAATTGCTAACAATTACAGAGATTGCTTTATCCACTATAAAGACCACCCAAAGAGGTTGGCTGATGAGACCCTCGCTATTGTTCGCTCTAGGTATCCTAACCCCCCCAATCGCCAGTTCACAGATAAATGGGGGAAGTCAAAGATTGTTACGATACTTAGCAATAAAAGATCTTCGCTTAAGAGGCAGGCACTAGCGGAGCTTGCCAGGCTTGAGGCAAGTCAACCTCCAAGGGGCCCGCCCCACACCGCTCACAAGCGTGAGTGGAAGAAGGCAATGAAGTCAACGAGGGAGGACCCCAGTCTGCAGCACGTGGAGGCACGGAGGATCCAGATGGAGGAATATGGAAGCGTGCATTTTGGAGCAGGGGGTGTTGAATCATGGGAGGCCCAATTTGTAAGTATCGATCTCAAATTATATTGCTTATGTAGTTTATTAGGAGGTTGGTTGTTTCTTTGTACTAATCCCTCCACAAAGTGTGTCGCGGTCATGCAGCTTGAGATCGTGGGCAGATACCCTACTCCAGTGGAGACAGTCTACCACCGCCACCATCGCAGAGGAGATACATGGAGGCACTTCTATGATGACGGGTTGATTACTGAGGAGCAGTATACCCGAGCTACTGGAGCGGCCCCCCAGGTATTTGAAAGTAATTAAATAATGCCAAAATTATAAGTAAAGATTTGATTTTTCATACATTGATATATGTTGTCCCTTGTTTACAGGCCCATGCACAAGACGACGAGGAAGACGAGGAAGGAGGCATAGAAGGGAGCGCAGAAGGGAGCGCACAAGGGAGCATGGAAGGCAGCGAGGATTAGTCGTAGACGTAGTGCTAGCTACTCTTTTTTGTACTTAAAGCCACTGGCTTGGCTTCATGCCTCTTGTATATAGACTCCTCTTATTTTTTGTACTTGAAGCCACATGATGTGGCTTAGCTTCCTTATTTTTTGTACTTGAAGCCACATGACGTGGCTTAGCTTTGTGCTATATGTATATACAAGCACTTTTTGAGCTTTCAATTTTATTGCGTTTTGGAGTTGTAATATTTTATTTGGAATTGTAATTAAAATGCGGTTGGCTGTAAGAATTGAATTACAGAATGTGGATATGGGATTCTTGTAACTACATAGCATACACAACATACACAGTATTCTGTAAAAAAAAAAAATTTTTAAAAGCGCGTCTATCAGTGCGTTTAAAAACGCGTTTATATTCGTGTCTATCTGTTTGACTTGCATCTATACAGGCGTCTATAAGCGCATCTATTTATGCGTCTAACTGCGCGTCTATACGCGCGTAAGTCTGATATATAGATACGCAATTAGATGCGGGTCTCCAGACGCGCAAATAGACACGCCCGTAAGTTTTTTATTTAGTTCATGAAACGCGTCTATGTGCACGTCTATGGGTGCTTTGTCTTGTTGTGTGAACTGAACATTGGGGGGATTGGGATACCTAGAGCGAATAGCAGCGATGGTCTCATCAACCAACTTTTTTGGCTGCTCTTTGTAGTGAATAAAGCAATCTCTGTAGTTGTTAGCAATTACAAAGCACATGAAGGCCATGATGTCCTTCCCCCGTGCATCCATCAAGATGCCTCCTGTCTGAGTGATGTCCTAGAAGATTGTACCATCACCCTGTGGCACATCTGCATCGTCTGAATCATCCCCACCCCCCCATTACCCCCCAAAGCATTGTGCCATGCATCCCCCACCGCTCTCCTTGCTACTACGCCTGCTACTCTGTCGTGTCGAGCTAGTATGCTGGCCACTCGTATCTGGAGAAGCGACTCTTGAGTGCACGAGAGTACACTAGTGGCTTTGCAAGGCAGAAGGGCCTCCTGACCATAGGGGGGAGAAGGGGCGACAGACCGCCACAGGGGAGAAGGGAGTGCTAATGATTGGGGAGAAGGGGCATGGCTCTATAGCTGGTTGGGCTGTCTCCACTCCACTGGGGTAATCCCAGCTGGTGTGGGGTTGGGGTGGTTTGGAGTCTGTACTGTCGACTCTTGGGGGGTGTTTAGAGTACCCATCATGTATGTGTATAACTCCCCAGGAGTGAGAGGGTGTCCCAAAATGTTATATAACTCCTGAAAGATTGCATCTCGAAGATCAGGTGAGGCTGAAGAGCTTCCTAGCCACATGATGAACTGAAGAAAAGAAAAGAAGAAGATTACCCTCGAGCATGCCCTCTTTCCATCATGCAAAAGAAAAACTAGAGTGACAGCCTGACATTGAGTAAGCATTTACAGACTCCTGCATTCTTTGAATTAGAGTGACAAAAGTCTGTATCTGCTTTACTCAATGTCAGGCTATTGAAGCTTCAAGTGAGAAAAAAGAGAGAAGGAAAGAGAGGAGAAAAGAGAGTAAAAAGAGAGGATAAAAGAGAGAAGGAAAAAGAGAGAAAAAGTAAGGAGATAAGAGAGAAAAAGAGAGGAGATGAGAGAGAACAAGAGAGGAGATAAGAGAGAAAATAGAGGAAAAAAGAGAAGGAAAGAGAGGAGAAAAGAGAGGAAAAGAGAGGAGAAAAAAGAGAGAAAAAGAGAGGAGATAAGAAAGGAAAAGAGACAAAAAGAGAGGAGAAAAAAGAGAGAAAAAGAGAGGAGATAAGAGAGAAAAAGAGAGGAAAAAGAGAAGGAAAGAGAGGAGAAAATAGAGGAAAAGAGAGGGGGAAAGAGAGGGGAAAAGAGAGGAACAAAGAGGAGAAAAAAGAGAGAGAAAGAATGCTCCATCATGCATGCCCTTTTTCTTTATCCCGCCCTCATGCTTCAGTCCAATTTTCCTCTTTTTTGAACCCACCCTCATGCAATCACTTATTTCCATCATTCATGCGATCCCTTATGGCCTCACGAATGCTTAAGGGAAAGAGAAGAAAGGGGAAGGGAAAGAAAAGGAAGGAAAAGGGGAAGGGAAAAGAGGAAGGGGAAAAGGAAGAACACACAAGAAAACATAAGAAAATTGTCGTAGTGCATCTACAGGCATGGCTGCCTGTTTTTTCAAAAATTAGATGCAATGTTAGACGCGTCTATAGACGCGCTCTGACAAACACCTTTTTAAAAGAAACTGAAAAGGACATGTGCACGACCCCAAAATGAACATTACTAGTATTAAAAACATCCCTTCCTTGCATACGACAAAGGACAAATCCAAGGAGAGAAACTTCCAAAGAAGACCAACCGCCAAGAGACTTACCTTGGACAGAGGTATGGAAGCTTCTTGTCCTTCTTCAAAGCTGCTTCTCCTTCTTCTCTTCCTTGTTCACCCTTTTCTCTCGTATGCTTGGGGATGACTGTGTAAGCTTGGAGATGAGTATGGGTGCTTGAAGATGAGTGTAGATGCTTAGAGCTATGTTTGTTAATAGGAAAGCAAGCCGTGCGATGCTAAAAGTATGTGAAGGAAAGCAAGCACGCTAAAATTAGGTTTGAAAATCAGCTCGTAGTCTAAAAGCATGTCTATTAGCACATCTACACTATGTTTTAGATGCGCCTACAGACACGGTGTTAGACGCGCTTTTAGATGCTACACAGAGTTTTGACATTTACAACTCTGCAAGAACACATTTTTTGGGTTGTCTATTTGTAGTATGTCTTCATCTTCAACAAGTAGCTCCAGTGAGGATGAATTCCTCCATTATCCACCATCATGAAATGTGGTTGGAGTAAAAAATCAAATGTATGTGTGATCGATGCCGAGCAAACATGTATCATGCATGCAGAATTACACTCAATCACGTCTCAAAGTCCAGAGAATGAGATGAGACTGTTAACATGGTAAGTGTTAAAGAGTTAAGATTGATTGAGATACCTATAAGTGTTCATGTGTTTGATATATGATCCTTTTTAAATCTGATACAGGTTGGAGTGCCACACATGCATATGTTGCCCTATGCTCATCGTGAGGAGGCGAAGCGTCGACGATATGAAGTGGGATCTTCAGGAGGGACCGTTACGAATACATGGAGTGATGGTGATAGTAGCCCTCCGCCATTACCTCATGAGGCCGTGGAGGAGGAGGTGTTTGATGATATGGTGCAGGATTTATATGTCCATCAGTCCTCAGGTAGGGATGATAGCATAGAGCAGGATGATCTTTTTACTGTAGCATCGACTCCACTATTTGAGGGGTGCACATTCTCTATTCTACATGCCTCCCTTAAGTTACTAAACTTGCAGACCGGAGCAATGAAAGTTTGAATTCATTACTCAAGTAAGCTTTAAAGTCTATTTTGCAAACTAGAGAAAGAAAGAAAGAAAGACTTATTAACGTCCGTGGGAGGCCTCGCGGGCCTATGGGACAAAGTGCGCAAAAAAAGTAGACTCATACAAGCTTCAATGGTCCAAGGGAGAATAAATTACTGACCTCAAAAGATATGGCAAGGCAACATGTGACCTCTCTTGGAGGATTAGATTACAAGTGCATCCATGCATGCATCAACGATTGCGCTCTATTTTGTGGACCACATAAGAATGCAAGAGAGTGTCCTTGTGGAGAGGTAAGAGGATGTCAAAACTTTGGATGTGCCTCGTAAGGTTCTGTGACATTTTAACTCACATCCAACATATGTTCAAGTGCAAATCCATTGCAAAACTTTGGATGTGCCTCGTAAGGTTCTGTGACATTTTAACTCACATCCAACATATGTTCAAGTGCAAATCCATTGTAGAGCTCATGTCATGGCATTCCTCTATCGATCAACCAATGGCAAGTGGAGAACTCTCGCAAACACTCCTGCATGGAAGCATATTGAAGACACATGGCCTGCACCATCTCGGGGGGGTCACTATGTATAAACCCTCTATATCACGTGCGTTCAAGGCCTATATTTAAAATCCCTTATTTGTAAGTTTTTTCATTAATAAAATGTACCCCTTTTCTATACAAATCTGTAAATTTTTTCCAAAACTATTTTAAATAGTCCCTTATGTATATTTATTTCTGTAAATTTTAGGAATAAAAAATTTCCTTCTGTCGAACTCACGTGATAGGGTTACATATGATGAGTGACTCCCCCGAGTGCACCATACCATTTGTCGTTTGTAGTCAAGAAGCTTATTTTCTCTTGATGAGGGGTAGACAGCTATGAATTTTAGAGGGGATCTCATTGCTGAGGCTGTGGACTCTGCCATTGAATCTTCTTGGGAAGAGGTTTGGTGGGGGTCTCATTGTTGAGGCTGGCATTTCTTGCTATCTTGCATACATGTCAGATGTGATTGCACCCGTATCATTGAGCTTGTAGATAAGTTTGTATGCAAGTTAGATATTTTTACATTTAGGAGACGGCTATGATCTTTGGCGGGGGTCTCGTTGCTGAGGCTGTAGACTCTTTTGCCAATTCATCTTGAGTTTTGGCATAGCTTCTTGTCTCACTTGTGAATTCATTGCTTGCTTTGAGAATATGGAATGAAAGTGTGTGATAATATTATTGATGCAATCTATTATGTGCCAATGCAAAATTGTGTGAGTGCATGTGATTTGTCGATTAGGTAGGGACTAACTATATGCTTATTTGTGGGATTTAAAGAAACTAAGACTCAATCATCCCTAATACAAAATTGATGAGGTCTTCCTAAATGTGCAAAAACATGCATATGCCAATGAGTGTGCGTGTAACAATCTAGTGCAAACTATATGTGCAAAAGTGTGCATATGCTAGTGAGTGCATGTATAACAATCTAGTGTAAAATTGTGCATATGCTAGTGAGTACGTGTGTAACAATCTAGTGCAAACTATTGAAGACTTGGCGTTCCCAAAACTTCATTATTGTCGAGAATGTCCTGTGTGTTGATGTTGTATTTGTTGCGCATACTCCTTCCAGTCCCTCAGGGGACCATTCGAGAGGCAGTGGCTCTGATTTTGAGGGAGTTGGCTTTGCAAGATACTATTCGACAATCCTTGTTTGGACTCATTTGAATTCATTCAAGTGTTCGGCCTTGGCTTTTTAGCGATTTCCTCCATCTTTATTGTGGGATCTTTTGTTGTTATTCAACTTTGGAGGTACATTTTTGGAAGCTCGACTGCCATTAGTGCATGAAGAATGGCTAGGTCACTGTTAAAGATTTGATCTTCAATTTCAGCATGTCTCTGCCGCAAGTGCGGGTGTTGATGTAGATGTGTTTGGAGGGTTAGATTTGTGTTAGCGTTGTAGGGACCGTCATGTTAATAATGTTACTAATATTCCCACGTGTGTAGGGAAATGTGCCGATGCAGACAGATCGTCAATCAAAGGTCACGGCATAAAGATATGAGCAAATTAGTACAAAACGAGGCCCACATAGGGGCACGAATGAGCGAGTGCTAGGGACGTCGAAATGGTGTGCAATGGGCTAGAAAAATGCCCTGTAACATGGTGTTTTTGTGTGTGAAATTTTGGTTCAAACAGGGTCCAGTCTGGGTCCCAAACAGGCGCGATACGAAGTGTTGAAGTAGGAGTAAAATTGGCCTTTTTTGTGTGTGTGTGTTTTGGGGGGGGGGGGGCTTGGTCTTAAGGTTTGATGTGAATGGGCTGAAAATGGGCTGAAAGTCTAACTGAGGGGTAGTAACTGACCTAGCTCAGTCGACCTAACTGGCCCAATTAGTTTAACTAACCTAACTGCCCTAACTATCTAGTTAT